>NC_073744.1:72295543-72601168 GCF_029784135.1 Toxorhynchites rutilus septentrionalis
GATGGTTTGTTTTTACACGCGATACATAAGAAAAGCACTAGCGGTGTCCGCACGTGAGGTCTCCGATAGGTTTTTCTTATATTTTCACCGACTTTTGCAGCACTTCGGGTACAGTATTTGCTCACACACACGAGTTTTTACTCCTCCGCGCGGTTAAAAAACTAGCAAACGAATGTCGATAAAATTAGTGCAAACGCACGAGGGCGAAACTGTTTTCGACAACTGTCAGAGTTAGCGTGGAAACACATTAGACGGCTCTCCCGCGCGATTCTCGCAATGACAAGTCGCAGCAGGAGCTCGATGAAAAACACATTCAGCGGCTTTCGACGGCTTCACTAGCGGCCATTATCATATTTTTATAGACGGATGCAAGACGAGTCTATGGTACAAGGTACAACTGTTTGGACAGTAAGCGGATTAGAGGGGAGGTATATAAAGACAGAATGGTGGAAAACGGAAGAGGGATGTTTACCTGAGCGAGAGGGAGAAAGAAGTTGATCGCACACGTCTGAAATATTGCATTTCTCGATAATTTGGGTAGTATTCGAGAATCCGCAGCTACATGACCGCAGAGTGATTTTCACGTATTGGCTCACCGATAGTACATTAACTATTACCTTGCTTCATGTGCACCGCATAAACACTAATACTATCACAAAACCGTTGCGGCGCATCATCTCCATCGAGCCACCGCAGAGAATGAGGAACCTTACAACAGTGACTTTAGAACCGGCCGTACCCGCTCCGCCTTGTGTGTTTTATCTCATTCACATTCCATTATCGAGGCCCCGCGGCGGTCTGTCATTGCAAAATCCGCGCGGGGAAGCCGTCCAGTGTGTTCTTACGCTTACGCGGGTGCCAGCATAGAGCGATTTTTACACGCTATTGAAATATTGCGGAAACATTTCACAGTATGAATTCAATTTTATATCCTACACCTTTGTTTACTGGTACTGGTATGAATTCTGGCATTGTCTTGCTGGAAAATAAACTCTGCTCTTCGTCTTCTGTAAATCATTGGCAGCAAACCGGATTCAAGAGCTTTAATGTAGTCAGAACTATTCATTTTTGTGAAACAATTTGAAGATCTAGTTTTCCGGAGTCACAAAATGCTCCCCAGACCAGGACAGATACTCCCCCAAATTTCCGAATAGACAAAAATCGTGGTTTCTTGCCAATACATGCAGAATTCCAGTAGAATTGATGTTAAGTGGTTTGAACGCATTAAAGCACTATGTTCAAAAACTTTGACATAACCTTTTTCAATTTCGTGACATGTTCCTGCGTGCGAATTCTAGCCATGCTTATTTGTACCGAGGTAGTAAACGTGGTGCATTAACCATTTTGGATCACAATGTTTTGGGAACTTTTCATGCTCGAATTTTCGAGCAACTCATCGTTATATTTGATGTTTTTGACAATATGACTCATCTCTCTCTGACAGTTCCTTTTTTCCATCCTGGACTCTTTTTTAACCATGTTTTGTGGGGGTTTTAAGAAAATTCCAGACAACATAGTGACTACGCTGTTTCTCTTGTATTTTCCTGATCCCTCCATCCTTGTCCGGAATGTCAAAATTTGTCCTTGTTCTTGCTCACTTGGCTTCTTCTGCCTACCTATATTACCAAAATACTGTGAACTGGATGATAATAGCGATATTATTAATGAATCTCTCAATAAGGAAATAAGCGAACCAAGTGCTCGTAACTTTTTGAAATGAAATATTTACTCACTTTATCTCGAATGCACCACCGCGTGGGTCAACAGAAACATTCTATTGGGATCGTTTGTTAGTATTTGTACCACAATTCATGGATCTTCATCATTCGTTTAGGGTGGCTCCACTCGAAACGTGTGAAAACGAATAATCGAGGCTGGTCGTATCATTATGAAAAGCACTGAAGTTGAATTGTATACATTTAAATCGCTGGTATTACTACATGGGCTGAAGAGACCCGGGATTTTTCAACAGATGGTGCCACTATAAAACGAACAAGATTCATTTCGAGAGATTTATCTGTCACTAGCTTATGTGTGAAGTTTCATGACATTTCGCGTATTTGTTCACGAAATACAGTTGTTCCAGAACATTCGTATAGAAAATGGGAAAAGAGGAATATCGTATTTTGATCAAACATTATTTTTGTTGGGAAAAGCTCCTGAACAATCTCCAGTTTATCGACCGTCGACCAAAAACATCGGCGCGTTGATGATTCAAAAACCGATTTGGCGTTGTTGAAGCGTAATCTAGTGAACTTCTTTCGACTTTTTGTGACAATGGAGGAAACGTGGACCCATGACCACACTCCTGAGTCCAATAGGCAGTCTGCAGCAGGGCTCGCCATAGTCATATTCAACTGAGGATAGTCGGGGAACTGTAATTCGTATTCAATCGGAAATGACTTTTGGCTTCTTCCGGCAGTTTCTCCACCAACATGACTCAGTCGAACATTTAGTCACTATCACTCTCTACGACTCGACTATCTCATAATCCACTTTTTTCTGTATGTTTTTTTTCACGAAATTGAACTCGGAGACAGAGTGAACTAAAATTTGGTTTAAAATTCCTCCAAAACTGCACGCATTTTACTGATGCTAATGCGAGGACCTTTATAGCATATCTAATAACTGTCTGAGTTCTTTGGTTTGAAGTCACGGTGGGTAGACCATAAACCGTCCATTGATGGTGTATCTACTTTCCTCCATCAGAATTCAAGTTTTCGTTTCATTTTATATTGACGTAAAAATGAGATTGTGTGCGCTGGTTAAGAAATTCGTGTCAATTGCCCAAAAAACGATTGTTTTCATTAAAAATCTCGGGATTTTTCAACCCATGTAGTAGAATTACTTGCGTCATTTTTATTAGTACTTTATTAGTAGTTGAGATTTCTATGCCAAATAGCACGCCTTGAATGCATTCTGAGTGGCAAGCTCTAGAATACGCGTGACTATAGTGCAAGACGGAGGAAATCCTAACATATCGACATGTTAGGTTTGACGCTAACCACTCGGCCACGGGAACACCGAAATTGTATCATACTGATTTGGAATTACCAATAACATCATAAAGGTAAAAATGCAACCAATATTAATAAATAAATTAATTATATCCCTTATGCAATCGAACCAAGGGCAATTAATTTCATAAAACATTGTTCAAACAAATGTCGAATTTAATCCATTCTAGGACAAGAAAATCAACTCATCCAACTCATCTATTGTATGGAATGAGAAAACCAGAAAGGTAAATTATTATCCGAAATGATATATTAATGAAATGAGCTTTTATTATTTGTTAAATTACAGAAAGAAAAAAATTATAGTGAACTCGCGTCATCTTCAATATATTAGATGATCTAACATACACCAAATGTATTTTTTCCATTCTGAACCCAATAGCGGAATTCCTATGTTTACTCATAGGCGCGTATAGTCTATGTGGGCTACCGATGAATAAGGTTTTTACCAATATTTAGTAACAATGAAAATACATCATCATCAATCTGTGCTCGAATATAGCTACTAACATTTTAACAATATTGCGGATGTTCGTATTTAAATGACACACGATGTTCTGCTGCGTGACTATACGACAGAATCCATTGTATTGTTCACGCTCAACTCTCGTCCCGAATGTTTGGTGCTGTTTTCGCCGGCATGGAAACGTTGTATTCCGAAATGAAATGAAAATGGAGGAAGCCATAGTTGCGCGCACTCGTGACGCCCACTCTTTGGTTCGTCTTCCACCCACCCCCCCTCTTGAAAGCCACTAACAACGCTCTTGCTTCCGGCCTTCCTTTTCACTTCCCGACTATATTTATGTTTCCCTTTTTGTGTTTCTCTGTCTTCGTCATCACGAACTCTGCGCTCATTCACATCGAACTTTTACCTACAGACGGACACCGGAGCCACATTGTCATTCTGTTGCCAGGTTTACATTTTTTCTCCTTGCTTGGGTTTTTCCTTTTCCATAAGTACTACGAAAATGCAGAATGAAAAGAAATGTAAACATGCCGTCTATCGATTTATGAAACCCTACGAGTGAAGATTTTCCCATTCGATGCTATTGAAATGTTTGAGCTCAAAACATATTGTGGAAAATCGCGAAGACAACGAATGCGAGGCAACGAATAATTTAGAATGGGGAAAATGCAATATTTTTGGAATTGTTTCCCTATTGGAATGGCGACAGAGTGAATTGTTTACTGCTAAATGAAACAAGTGGAGTATAATTGTGAAAAAATATATATACACCGGGGAAACTATTTTTTCGTAGTTCAACTTGAAAGTTATCTTAAAAAATCACCAAATCACTAAATGAAAATCTGTTTGCAGCATCTACAAGGTATGACAGATGACATTTTTAAAATATTTAGTTTTCATATGCATCGTTTTCCATTATCCCGTAGAGCGTGGTAAGTTGAAACGCGGAACTATCATGAGTTTAGCATGCGGTTTTGCTTCTCGAACTATCTACAACTGATTTATGAAGCAAAAAATTGAAGAAATTACATATAAACATTTGGAAAAAAGGGTTTTGGTACACGAGAGATTTGGGGGAGTAGTCTAATACACACAAAACGGACACTACATACTAGGAATTAATATACGAAACAATAACATCAAGGATACTATTTTAGACGCTCTCGCGTCAGAGTAGAGTTAGTCAAAAAGGCCACTAATGAGGTTTACGGGATCATTCAAATATTCATATATTACGTAACACAGTCACGAAGGGAGGAGGGGATGCCTTGTAGAAACTCGTTTAGAAATAAACCCGAATAAGTCTAAACATTTTTATGTAAATGACCATTTGTTTCATGTTATGTAGGGAAGAGAGAGTCCAAAAAAGCAAACAAATTGCGTTGCGTAATATTTGAACGACCCCTAGCTGCAACATTTAGAAATTTGACTTGTATCATGTCTGTGTATTCATAAATAATGTAAAACATACTGAAGAACGAAATATGGATGATTCTTATTTTTTAAACTTAGCATCATTCATTCATACCGCAATCACCGATAAATAACGCCCGGAATCTCCATCAATGCTGAAAAAATTGTCGAATTTCACTGGTTTCAACTTACCCCAGGGTTGAAAAACAACTATAGCTATACAGCTGTTTAGAGCTATACGGAAAAAGATTTTTAACGTTAGTTTTCAAAGCCACTACACTTGATTATCCCTATTTGATTACCTGACGTGCAATTCTGGCGATATTTTTGAAAAATCAGTGTTCTCGGAACGATTGAGTCAGCGCACAAAAATATTAGTTTTTATTTCACGGAACAAGGAAAAGTAAACGAAGGCGCGAATTGCGTTAAGGCATTCCAATATTCTGGTAATTGTAGTCATAAGGTAGGTTGAATGATATATTTTTACCACATCAGTCCATCATTCCTTGTAGAAGTTATGGCTTCCGTTTTAACTTACCACGAATTTCAACTTGCCCGATGTACCTTACTCGTTAGGAAAATAACTCTAACCACCATAGTTGAGCACTCTGGGTCACACGTTATTGGCGTTGTCGCCAAATTTCTGCATCATACTTTGAGATTTACAAATTTTAAAAGTTACATCTTGTTTTGTCAATAGAGGAATCGATCCCTAACTAAATTTCTGTTCAATCTGGACCGGCTAATTGCTTCATTTCCAATTACCGATCACAATAAGGCGCACGTTAATGTTAGCGGATTCGTTATTCTCATCCGGTTCTTTTTCAGTATTGGCCCTTTCCATGAGGTTATGCACCAAAGAACCAAATTTTAAATCTAGTTTTAGGAGAAAGTCGAAAACGTTATTCGAATAAGCACTAGTTATCATATATTCTTTGAAACGGATTTGATTTTTATGCACCAAACCTCGGTCTGGAAAGTCGCAAAAATATTTTTTGGGGTTTTTTATGCATTTTTGGTAAGCTTATGCCCTTAGAAATGTTGTCCTAAAACGATTTTTCGATATTTGATTTCGTTGCAAAGTTACAGCCAATAGTATGAGGTCACCTGTGGCTGCACAGGTGATCATAGGGGATTGAGAATTAGCGTGAAGAATAGCTCCTCTCTGGAGCCACCCAGTGTGGCTGCAGCTCAGCTAATTCGGACGGCTGTCTTCAATCCCCTGAGTTGCAGCCACATTTGGTGGTTTCTTCTAAAGACAAACTTGCGTAATCAGCACGATACCCTGCAGTCACATCACCTCAAAGAATATAGTGTTTCTGTACGAATTTTCAAACGCGTTTTTCTCGAAACCATGTTTTTTGAACTGGTGGTATCGATATCTTACTCGACCGATTTGGCTGAAATTTTTTATCAGCATGTAAAAATGAATTATCTAAAGCGTTACATAGCCGTTTTTTGATATCTCATTTTTTCGATTTTTTATGAGCTTCTAAACAGCGATTTTTCATGAAAAATAAATCATTTTTAACAAAAAAGGCCGCCATTTTGGCGATTTTTTGAATTTTAAAAATCCCCTATGTAACGCTTCAGGTATTGTCCTAAAGATTCAAAATATTACTTGGAAATCATTCTGCGACACCCCGTTGCTTCAGAACCGATACCACCCCTTACTTACCGATTTTCAGACAGCATCTACGCATCCATCTGTCTACAGCCTCATAATCATTATTCGTACACTCATAAAATGGAAAATTAATCTTTAAATATACATTAAACAATAATTAAAATACCCGAACACTTCACTTTATTCCTATCATTCAAAAAAAAAAAAATCACGAAAATTCATTGTTTTTCGTCCTTCCAGACTAACTTCCCTAACTTCAATATCTATATACCTTTGAATAAATAATTAAATACGTGTTTCAAGAGCCGTAGGTAGACGTAGATTTCATTTTGTAATTTATGAGAAATGAAAATTCGGTAGGAAGCACCGTTCCTGAGATACAAAAAGTGGTAGGTTCAGCACCAACGGTTGCGTTAGGGCCACCTTCCCCTATAGGATAGGGGAAGGGGAGATCTCAGAGGAAAGTAAGAAGTATTCAGAGTAATAAAAAACATAAAAAATAGTATATAGCTTGCTACAATACGGTGAAATTCTTATTTAATGAAGCTAATTGATTGTGTGGCGTTACAACGTTTTTTCGCACAGAGCGCGTTGTCACGTCACAAAATGCATGCCGATTTTTGCAAAGTTCAGTTTTCTGAAAAACTGAATATACAGGAATCCACGTTCATCTATTGTTGACAAAACATAGAAGAAAGTTCAACATTAATGCTCAAAAGTCGGAAACCGCAAAAAGACAAGTGTTGTCACGTCACAAAAGTATTGAGCTGACAACAAGCGAAATTAACTGTAAAATATTCTTCAACCAAAGATTCTTGTAGGAAGAAAGTAAAAACTTTGACATCGTTTAATATTTGGAAATCGTGTGATTTATACATGAAAACTAGAAAAAACTGTTTTTTGTGAGTCAAAACGTTGTCACGTCACGCTAGAATGGAACCGATTCAGATAATCGATATTACACCCATACCTCGCTATACGGCCGCTCCTTATACGGCATTTCGCTATAACGGCCCTCTTTAATCCAGGCACATTTTCGATTTACGGCCTAAAATGTTTCGTTATAACGGCAAATCAAAAATTCGAGAATTGGTTCAAACATCACTTTCGTACAGAAGTGAAAAAATATTTGCGAGACAATAACTTAAGCAACATACAAATTAGGTATTGTAACATAATACATTGTTTGAAGATTATCGCTGGTTTTTATGTATGTATGTTGTATGTATTGTATATTTTTTGTTTATGTTATGTATGTATTTTTGATTTTAATTAATTTAACTTTTGATTAAAATGAAATAAAAATAAAAAGATAAAATGCATTTTGAATGATAAACCATGTTACATATTAAACAAATTTGGAACCGATCTGATTGAATTTGTATGAATTCGTATTATAATACAGTAAAACCCCGATTATCCGCGGAATAGTCTGGCTAGGTTACCGCGGATCATGAAAATCGCGGATAATGCAATAAATGACTAAAAAAGAGATGCAAACACAAATATTCAGCATGATAACTATGTTTTATCAATAAAGGAATACTATCCACTATCCATCTATAAGATTGTGTACACCAGAAGTCAAATAATGTGAAAGTCATGACCAAAACAAAAATGCAAAATCCTACACCTCACTGATAATTTCCGGGAAAGTCCATAGCATTACTATGAAACTCTCTTTCGCGGATAAACCGCATCGCGGATCATCCGCTCTTGGATAATCGAGGTTCCACTGTAATAAATTCTTTATGCGGCTTTTCGCTTTGCGGTCGAATTTCGTGGAACGTATCTAGGCCGTAAAGCGAGGTATGGGTGTATAAAATTAAAGCCAATTACTTAGTCTCTTTTGGAAAAAAAAAATATTACGCTTGCCAAAAATTTGGATTTCGATTTCGGAATAGTTGATCTATTGGTTTTTTTGTTGTTGTTTTCATGGCTTTGAACAAGAGAGCGCTATATTTTTTTATATTTTTTCTTGAAAGCTGAGGATTTTTTACATAACATATCCAAAAATCAGATTTGTGATTTTTTTGTTTTTAAGTTATGTATTTTCAAAGTTAACCGATCAAATTTTCCTCCATTTTTCCAAAAAAGAATTTTTTGAAAAAAATCAATCAAAATCAATAAAAAAATAACGATTAAAATAAACGACATATCGAATGATTGAGAATAGTTTCCCGCGAGAATTTACTCATCGAACGCTGTTGTGACTTGTGAAGTTATTTTGAAGACTAAACAAAACGAATACGCGTATTTCTTGGAATTTTCAGACGCGTATTTCTTGAAACCAAACCCGTTGCCAATCCATGACTCAACGGAATTTTTCATGAATTCAGACTCAGACTCTGTTGTGTTCAACATATCAAGCCCCCCTACGACGGAAACGTTAGCAATCACTCCAAACAACGAATTAAACTCAGCCTCTTGACAGAGTTCTTCTCCAGTGGCTGAAATGAAGAAAGGCGTCAAAGAAACGAAAAAGCCAATACTGCAGAAATTCAAGGATGACAGGACGAGTTCCAGTGAATTTTCTTGCTTCACGAAATATGAGAATAATCCGCACTCGGAATAAAGTGTAAAGTGTGCTCGGATAAATTGAATGTCTCATACGATGGAAAACCAAACCTGACACCTGCAAACAAAAAAGCATCAGGATTTTGAATGAGTCGATAGAAAGCATGGATAAATATGCCATCCCCGAAAAGGTCATGGATGCGGAGCTGAAACTCTGTTCGTGGTCAGTGGAAAATAATATCTCGGCTGTGGGTAATCTCCTTGAAGTTCTCAGAAGTATTAATCCTGAGTCGACAGTGTTTTCCAAACTCAAGCTAGGAAGGACCAAGACTGCAGTTTTGATGATTGGCGTATTGGCGAAAGTTCAGCACGATGAACTGGTGAAGAAGATGCAGCAGCAATTTTTTTCATTAATGATTGATGAATTGACAGACCGTAGTAGTTCAAAGACCCTGGCCATGGTTGTTAGGCTGTTGTATGACGACGGAAAGAACAAGTTTGAGGTTAGTGATAACATATATAGAATTGTGGAGCTGAAGGCATGTGGCCATAAATCGATTTATAAGGCTATTATCGAGGAATTTCTAAAGGTTGATATGGATTACAATAAAAGATTGGGGAAGGGTTTGCATCAGACGGTTCATCTGTCATGATGGGCAACAATAATTCCGTGATGAGACTTTAGAAGAAAGATTGCCCAGGTTTAATAGTGGTTGAATGTACATGCTTCGAGACATCTACAGCTATTTATCTCATAGTTCTAAGCGCTCTTCTGGGTTCATAGCTAGTCAAGAAGTTGCTGAATTGAAGTCATTACGTATGCTTCACCCCTATAAGACCCGCTGGCTCTCTCTAGAAACACGGAACGGAACTTGGAGCGTTTAACGAAATGGAAAATATTGTTTTCCTTTCAATAAAATTATGACAAGAATCAAACTGCTCACAGAATCTTGTCACATCTGAACGATCAAATGACGAAACCTATTGTGGAGTTTTTGAATTATGTTTTGCCTATTCGTTGAAGAGAAAGTTCCAGTCCCATTCTCCAGAGTATACTAGCAAATACTTGAAAACTTTAAATGATATTAACGCATCAGATTTTGAGGACCATATCCTGCGCAAGGACAAAATCTACGTTGGGATGGCTGCGTTGAATATTGTCCATCAGCAACTAGATGGCTTTTGTAGGAGATAGTTGTTAAGCGAAATATTGAGCGATTTGAAGAGCTTAATCTATTCTTTTCGTTTCAAATTAGGTATAACCATAATCAGTCCGACGATCGTATACTGACTCATTTAAACGATCCTAAGACTAAACCGACTCAACTTTACAGTGACACAAGAACGTTATTGTTGATCATGTTGGGTAACTAATGTTTGTAGAGCTACGTTCCGCTGATGCTGACCTTGATGTGAAAGATTTTGAAGACTTTCTGAAGAGACCTGAGGATGGTCACGTTGATATCGATGTACAAGAAGCTGAAAAAGGATTGGATGCAGCTAGGAAGTTGATCTTCAAATCGACTTGTCGGGACTTCTATATTGGACTCGTGAAATATATGTCCAAGCGATTTGTTTTCAGCGATCTGGTTATCAAAACTTCGGCCTTGATAAACCCTCAAACTATCGTCAAACTACCAGACCTTAATGATTTGATGCGCCAATTTTCTACGTTGAAGTTACGTTGAAGCAGGTAATAGACAAGACTTGAATAACGAATTCAAGTTTCTTCTTGGATGGCACTAACATTCCCAGTGGAACTTTTGCCTTCTCAACGTAGGTATTACTTGTGTCATTTTTATTAGTACCTAGTTGAGATTTCTATACCGAAAAATACGCCTTGAATGCATTCTGGAGTGGCAAGCTTCAGAATACGCGTGACCACAGTGCAAGTCGGAAGAAATTTCCTTGACGAAAAATTTCCCGGCCAGAACGGGAATCCCACCCGAACCCCCGGCATGATGATGTGTGCGACACTACCCACTCGGCCATGGGCGCACTCATCGACGAATTCAAGCTACTCAAGACAAACCTTGCTTTTGCGCTCCACAGTTATGCAGCTCAGCTGCTCATCAGCTCAACAGCTCATCAGTTCAACAGCTCAGCAGCTCATCAGCTCAACAGCTCAACAGCATCAGCTTTCCAGCTGATCAGTAATGAGCTGATGAGCTACGTTGTTTTGATTGTGAGCCGATCCGAATCCGCTCACTATGATGAAGCGATTCGAATGAACAGCTCATGAGCGGATGACACATCTCTAAAATACATGCAAGTCGGGGGTATTTTTTAGTATTCAGTACTTTTGTACTTGCTTGTCGTTGTGCAGAACGGAATATGTTCCCCTGAAACGTACTTTAAAACTGAGAAGCCTGGGAAAATCGTCATTTCAGATACTAGAGCTGAATGAACTTTCGCAGTTCGAGAACTACCTAAACATGAGATGTGCAATAATTTCAGAGGGAAATGTAAAAAACAATGACCGTTTGACAATTCTTCCGTTCACCTATTTTGGTAGTCCTAGACATCATATCAAACGTAAAAGGACGTTCGTCAAATTTATTTGTAACGAAGAACTAATAATCTATTACAAACATTTCGATGCATTCTGAAATAATATTCGAAGTGGTAAACAAGTGGATATCATGGCCAATATCGCCGATGTTTTTGTACTACAATGGAGTTTCTTTAATGTGAAGGAGCTGTTGTTTCAACAAAAATAACCAATACGTCACACCATACGTGCCACAATTGATTCAATGAACCAAACGTTCGGCAATCAAACAATTTTGTGAAATGGGTTCGCGAATTGGTTCAAGATCATGCGATTCAACAACGTTGGACTGTTTTTGTGTGGCTATGCGTAGTCTTTAGTCTACGCCGATAAGCCCCGGACGACTGATGCCTTGGAGGATAACATTCGTCACGTTATCATTGGTATACGAACTGCATTGCTGCATTGCTGCATTGCTGCAAAAAGTAAGCGGCTTCCCAACTAACGTGAGAATTTTTTAAGAGTGGAGCCTATGCTAACAAGTTGAAGACCATATAATAGCTCAAGCTCCAGTTTCTACGATTAGCGCTTGTAACAGATAGAGTTTCTATAACAAGAACCAAAACATATTTCTCAACAAATGTTTTTGAGCTCAATCAAAAATCTGTTTGATAGTGACACCACGCCTAAAGGTCGAAAAAGAAAAGGTATCGCTTCGATTCGCTGACTTTCCGTCGTTGATGTCGAGTAAAGAAAGAAACACGGCGCGTATCCTTAACAGCCCATCCTTCCAGCAGTTCACAGCCAACTGACCCTGACCGTGGTAATCCGATATCATCCACAATCCGCCTGTTTCGATTGGTTTCGATAATATTCTCTAAGTTGAAACCCAACTGGCGTGCGTTATCGATACTTTTTTCCCTTTATTTCCTTTCGGTGTTATTCCAACTGTCAGATTACTAGGAATCGTTGCCTCTTGTGAATTTCAAACTGTTAGTTTACAAACTGTTGTAAATATTAAATTAACATTTGAAATCCCTAGCATAATGGATAGAAATTCTCAGCAAAAGGCAAATTAACAGAACATCAAGTCGAATCTTTATCTCGCTAAAATTAATCTTTTTAATACTATAATAATATTCCAGATCAAAAATCTGTTCAAATTGAATTTAATATCGAAAACGTAACTCAAAACACATCCATCGGTATATTTTCATTAGAATATTGATTTAATTTACCAAAGTTTGTATTCGTGCCTTGTCGGACTCACGAAAATGTGGATGAGAGATTTAAATAGACAAAATTCCCTACTAATTTCATATCATAGATCATATTTTTGAATGTTTGTACAATTCAGAAATCTTAGTTGGCATGTTCAGACATCCTTCCAAAATGGAAATAAAGTGACGAATCAGCCAAAAGTGTTGAAAGTCACTGTAATACAAGAAAAAAAAAGTCCAGCAGCAGTCTGAATTTTATATAGTTTAGTATGGCATTATGGACACGAAACAATACAATACAGTAAACAGTGAGCAGTAATACAAACTGACTTAGCATATCTACTCATCATACCATCCATACCTTTTAATTATTTATCAATATAAACGAAATATCCTGCCAATTTTCAAAACAACATAAATCAACTTCATTGACACACTCATTACACGAGAGTAAATTAATCAGCTGCAAATCTCACCCCATAATAAACCATCCAGCAAATTGTTATCTTTACCATCTTTTGTTTACACAGTCGTTCTGCTACATCTAGGGAAGGTATTAATTTACACACAATTAAATGCAAGCATATTTTTCTCGTCTTTCAAGCACTTCAAACTCTCCCATCGCACGAAACGCATCATTGCGGTAGCTAATCTCTTTTCATCAACTCCCTTCCGCTACGCACAGACGCTGATTTTAATCATCCCTTTCTATGCGGTTTATTATTTTTTCCTGCTGCTATGCAACTTGTATCACATCAGTCGTAGGAAGAATACAACAGAACAGAACAGAGATGAAAAGGGATCGCGCTGCAATCTAATCAATCATACATCACAATCCGAAAGCACTGGTTACCAGACTGGTGTTTACTGTTGTTATTAGCAGAGTAGGCGGGATAGACAATCGGCCATCATATCGCCTTTTCTAATAGCTTTATAAAAGTTAAGCACGTGTTTTCGCATGGAGAAAATTATAATGCTTATCTTCGACAGCATAATCACAGGCAGAGGAGAGGAAGTGATCGGCACAAGAAGTTACACTTCTCCGATGGGAAATGTAAATAATACTCGTGGACAACCGTATGACGATTAATATGACAAGATAATTTGATTGAAATCATTGTAATTTAATATGCGCCTCTGGCGTAACCTAAAGATGATCGACAAAGGATAATGTGGAACCAAACAGCGTTGTGTGTAGATAATTTACAGCCAACCGGTAGTATGATACCTCTTTCACACCTTCTTTCTTTCCTGAGAAATCTGGTTCTGTTTAGAAGGGATGTTCACCGGCATTGTTATATAAGAACAGAAAATCAATACAGTTTCCTGCTTAGTTTTAAGGGATGTATGATAAATAACTGACGTTGTTGTCGATTGACGTATAGGGGAGAATGGGGTAAGACGGCCACCCAAAGCATAGAGTCCAATTAAACACAACGCATACAAAATTAGGCATTTCATTATGTCAGCATCGATCTTCAGGATGTTTTCCGCAATTACGTTGACTTCTGAAAGTTTTTCTTCTTATTTCATAATGTATATGATACACTAAAAAAGGTATGAAAAAGGTGCTACTAAAATCATGACCATGACCACCATTTTTGGCCACCTTTCCTCCCGCTATGAGTCAAGCAAAAGTGTCTCTATAATTTTATGAAATGCTTTAAAAACATACCCTTTTCTATACAAACACACTTAACAGGCCTGTGTGTTTACTATTGTAACATTGGTTTCACAGGACATGTCCATATTCACCACTAAAACGCTAAATTTCTTGCAAACAAAATAACAAATCCAAAAAATCCAAAATAACAAATCAAATAACAAAATGGTGGGGCGCCCATCCAGGAGACCTTATTCAGTTGTACAAAACAACGATATTATCAGTGTTAGAATATGGCAGTTTTTGCTTCCGATCAGCTGCCAGGATTCATATTCTCAAGCTGGAGAGAATACAATATCGTTGCTTGCGTATAGCCATGGGGTGTTTGCATTCGACACATACGATGAGTATGAGGAAGGCGTATGGTGGTACGCAGACGGCGTCGATACGGCTCTCAACAGTCGCAGCCAATAAGATGGTAGAAACGACCAAAATAAAAGTTGGCTGGTCGGTTTGCTCGCTGAAGATGGTGCCCCGGGTGACCAAGCGGATGGAGCGATGCTTCCAGTGCATGGGCTTTGGACATCAGGCAAGAAGCTGCACAGGCCCCGACAGGTCTGAACTGTGCAGGAGATGCGGTGAGAAAGGGCACGTTGCGAGAGACTGCACGAAGCAACCGAAATGCCTGCTCTGCAAACCAGAGAACGGCAGCGACCATGCGACAGGAAGCTTCAAGTGTCCCTCGTATAAGAAGGCGTTAGCAGAATCGCAGTAACGGAGATAATTCAGATCAATCTGAACCATTGCAACACAGCTCAGCAACTGTTGTGGCAGTCGACAACAGAGACAAAATGCGACGTTGCAATCATAGCGGAGCCGTACCGAGTACCCCGTGATAACGGCAGCTGGGCGACGGATAGTTTAGGGATTGCTGCAATACAGGTGATGGGCAGATATCCTATCCAGGAAGTGGTTGGAGGTTCACATGAAGGTTTCGTAATCGCCAAAATTAATGGAATCTTCATGTGTAGTTGCTACGCACCCCCGAGATGGACAACTGATCAATTCCACCAGATGCTAGACGCAATGACCGAGGAACTAATTGGTAGAACACAGATCGTCATTGGAGGCGACTTCAACGCCTGGGCGGTGGAGTGGGGAAGTAGATGCACCAACATCAGAGGGTACAGTCTACTGGAAGCTCTAGCAAAGCTGGAAGTAACGTTACTGAACGAAGGTACCACCAGCACTTTCCGGAAAGATGGGCGCGAATCCATCATCGACGTTACTTTTTGCAGTCCGTCGCTGTTGGCGAGTACGGAGTGGAAAGTGTGCGAGTCGTATACGCACAGTGATCACCAGGCGATCCGGTACAGAATCGGTCAACGAAACCACGTGCGAGTTCGGAGGACAACAAGCTGTGAGCGGAAGTGGAAGACGAATGCTTTCGACAAGGACCTTTTCGTCGAAGCACTTCGTATAGATAGCGGAGTTTCAGATTGGAACGCAGAAAAGTTGACAGATCTACTGGTGAGAGCATGCGACACTACCATGCCGAGGAAAGTTGCACCAAAAAATGGAAGACGCCCAGCTTACTGGTGGAACGACTCTCTCCGCAACCTTCGCGCTAGCTGTCTTCGAGCCAGAAGACGCGCTCAGAGAGCACGAAACAGTGCTGATAGAGAGGAACGTAATACGGTGTACCGAGCAGCTAGAGCCGCCTTGAAACGGGAAATTACAATGAGCAAAGCGAACTGTTTTAAGGAGCTGTGCCGAGAGGCAGATGCCAACCCATGGGGCAACGCGTATCGAGTCGTGATGGCGAAGATCAGAGGACCTGTGACGCCCGTCGAATCGTGTCCCGAGAAGCTGAAGGTCATTGTGGAGGGTTTATTTCCGATGCATGATCCTACGATATGGCCACCGACACCGTACGCCGAAATAGCTACCGAACGTTCTCAAGTTTCCAATGAAGAACTGGTAGCAGTGGCGAAGAGACTGCAGGTAAAGAAAGCGCCCGGCCCCGACGGAATCCCCAACGCGGCCTTGAAAACGGCGATTCAGGCGTTCCCGGACATCTTCAGGATAGTGCTACAGAAATGCCTGGATGATGGTCACTTTCCTAAGAAATGGAAGATCCAAAAGTTAGTGTTGCTGCCAAAACCAGGAAAGCCCCCGGGGGTACCAACATCCTATAGGCCTATATGCCTGCTGGATACGCTCGGGAAACTCTTGGAAAGGATTATCCTCAACAGACTGACGAAATGTACGGAGAGTGACCATGGTCTGTCAAAGATGCAGTTTGGATTCCGGAAAGGCAGGTCCACCGTTGATGCTATCCGGACAGTGGTTGAAAAAGCAGAGAAGGCATCACAGCAAAAGCGGAGGGGCGACCGACATTGTGCTATAGTAACGATCGACGTGAGGAATGCTTTCAACAGCGCTAGCTGGGAAGCCATTGCCGAGTCCCTACACCGTATGAAGGTTCCTGGGTACCTGTGCAGAATTCTAGGAAGCTACTTTCAGAACCGCGTTCTAGTCTACGAGACGAGCATGGGGCGGACAACGTTGAATATAACGACCGGCGTACCACAAGGCTCTATCCTGGGCCCAACGCTCTGGAACGTAATGTATAACGGTGTACTGAATCTGAAGCTTCCCAAAGGCGTGGAGATCGTGGGCTTCGCGGATGATATCGCTCTCACAGTGGCAGGCGAGACACTCGAAGAGGTGAAGATGCTTGCAATCGAGTCCATCGTCTCAGTAGAGAACTGGATGCAAGCAGCGAAACTGCAGATTGCTCATAATAAAACGGAAGTATTGTTGGTGAGTAACTGCAAAGCCGTGCAGCGAGCGGAAATTACAGTCGGGGAACACGTGATACCTTCTAAGCGTAGGTTGAAATATTTGGGAGTTATGATCGACGACCGGCTGAATTTCAACAACCACGTCGACTACGTCTGCGAGAAAGCAGAGAAGTCCATTAGCGCGATAGCGAGAATAATGCCGAATAACGCAGGACCTTGCAGTAGCAAAAGGCGTCTCCTGGCTGCTGTATCCTCGTCCATACTGCGGTACGGAGCACCAGCCTGGTCTGCGGCTCTCGAAACCCACCGGAATCGTAGAAAACTGGACCGTACGTTTCGGCTCATGGCGATGCGAGTTGCGAGCGCGTATAGGACGATCTCGTTGGAGGCAGTCTGCGTTATCGCCGGCATGATCCCTATTGGCATCACTCTGGCGGAAGACAGAGAGTGCTACAGACGAAAGGAAATCAGGGGTATCCGAAAAACAGCGAGAGTAGAATCACTCTTGAAGTGGCAGCAGGAATGGGACACGGCGGAGAAAGGCAGGTGGACGTATGGGCTCATACCGGTACTATCGACCTGGCTGAACAGGAAGCACGGGGAGGTGAATTTTCATCTGACACAGTTCCTGTCTGGACATGGCTGCTTCAGGCAATATTTGCACCGGTTCGGGCACGCAACGTCGCCACTCTGTCCGGAGTGTGAAGATGTGGAGGAAACACCAGAACACGTGGTATTTGTGTGTCCCAGGTTCACCGCAAGACGCGAGGGGCTGCCTGCCCTTCATGCCGGGAACATAGTAGAGAAAATGTGTCGCGATGAGGGCACCTGGAACGCTGTGAACAGTGTAATCATACACATCATGTCCGAGCTACAGCGGAAGTGGAGGGCCGACCAGCGTAGTAATAACCCCTGACCATAGAAGAGGAACAAATGCGAGGGCTGTTGCAAAGTGTAGTACCCCACGAGAGTCGTTGTGACGGAGTGCGCGTTATGTTGGAGGGCACTGCCTAATCGGCGCTCCGTTGGGAAGAGAAATCCTGCGAGGGTGGCTGTGACGGGGCGCGCGTCAAGTTGGAGGGCGCTTCCTAATCGGTTCACGTCTCGACAGGTGAGAAACCCCGCGAGGGTGACTGTGACGGATTGCGCGTCAAGCTGGAGGGCAATTCCTAATCGGTACACGTCTCGACGGGTAAGCGGAATCTGGAGAGCAGGGTCAAGAAAATGGCAATGCCTGTTGGTGGATGGGGAGAGGAACATTGCGAGGATCGTTTCGGCGGAGCGAGAGCCTAGGAGAGCATCATCAAATCGGCGGGTACCCCACGAGAGTTGCTGTGACGGAGTGCGCGTTATGTTGGAGGGCACTGCCTAATCGGCGCTTGGAGGGCACTGCCTAATCGGCGCTCCGTTGGGAAGAGAAATCCTGCGAGGGTGGCTGTGACGGGGCGCGCGTCAAGATGGAGGGCGCTTCCTAATCGGTTCACGTCTCGACAGGTGAGAAACCCCGCGAGGGTGACTGTGACGGGTTGCGCGTCAAGTTGGAGGGCAATTCCTAATCGGTACACGTCTCGACGGGTAAAAGGAAGCCTGTGCAGCAGATGTGCGTGGCGGAGTACAACGGAAACGTAAATGAGATGTATAGAGAAAAAGGGAAGGATCAACGCTAGTTAGCGTTGAAAACTCGTGAAGTGCATGAGCACAGCCGCCCCCTGAAGTAGTCGCCTAGATGTGGTCCCGGGGGGAATGAGGCTACGAGTAGAGGGCTTGGTTTTTGTGGGTGCGATCCCCACTCGACGTCTGGGTTATCCCTTCCCAGATAAGGCTGGAAGAGCGTTCCTCACCTCTATAAAAAAAAAAAAAAAAAAAAAAAAAAATGGGTTCTCAAATGGGGATCAACACTAGGGTAGGAGCCTGCCCGTTGGTCTCAAATGTTCCTATCTCATTTCTGGTTCTGGCTCAGTTCTGGTTCTGGTTCTCAAATGGGGATCAACACTAGGGTAGGAGCCTACCTGTTGGTCTCAAATGTTCCTATCTCACGCCTCCACGAAGATCATATGACGACATTTTTAGATCGGGCGTGAACTGGAAACACACACCTGGTCTTGGCTCCGAGAACGGGTGTCGAAAGTGGCTAAGTGAGGGGGTGCGAGCGAGTCAGAGCGCTATATCTCTCCCGGGGAAGGCCTCCCGGGTCATGGAGGCCTTGCCAACCCGCTGTCTCCCGGGCAAAGGAGATACACCCAGAAAATGGAGCTACGTTCACGAAGAATACTCAGAATGCGATCGCCCGAGGAGGGTCCCCGAACTGGAGCTGGTCCTGGAACGGGCGTAAGAGCGAGCGGCCAGCGGCTGGAGGGCGATGTGCAAGAGCGGGCCACCAGCCGGGTTCAACCCGAAGAGCTACCGCCACACGGAAACAGCAGCCATCGACATCACCAACGAAACGCTGCGCCTACGAGGCGTGTTGCGACTGTCAGACGACAGTCGTCCACACTTGTGGGTACTACTAGGCGACGGATCATGTGGACACATGAAATGAATGAATTCGTGATCCGCGCCTATTACATCTGCACTGCTTTGGAGACGGACATGAGCGGTCGCCCTCGAATACTCGCAATGTTCGAGGAAGCGTATCCAGAGTTCGTCGGGAGGCTTGACCAAAACGCGATGAACGCGAGGCGTAGAGCGATTGTACGCAACAATATGCTCTCCCAAACGCAAGTCGACGAGATCAAGCAGCAGGTGCAGAGAGAACTAAGCTCCAGAACAAGCAGAGCAAGCGATGTGTCGAGACGAAGTTCAGTACGGCTGAGCAATTCATTCGCGAGTGGGGCACGCGAATCAGCACCAGTGGAGGCCACAGTACAACAACCCCCTGAGCCGGAAGATCCACAGCCAGATCAACAACTACTACGCGATCTGGTCTTCCATTACGACGAGGCGATCTCACAGTTCCGCGACACGGACCCTTTGTCGCGCCCCAGGATCCCGAAGTTGCAGCATTCCCGCAGGCTGACAAGTGCAGTAAAGCTCATGAACGAGCACGTTCTTCCGCTGCACTTGGTTGATGCTGAGAACATGGAGGAGCTGCAACTGAAAGTTTACTGTGCTGCTGTGGCGACCGCCAAAAGTTTAGGATACCGTATTAGGCCAAGAGGCGGACTGCTCCAACATCTCCGTGAAAGGCGTGAGCCTCCATGGCGAAGGAGATTGGAGCAACGGATCCTAAACAAGCGCGCCGCAATTGGAAGACTGATGGCGTACAAAAGAGGCAGCAGATCGGCGAAATTATGTCGCCAAGTTGCTGTGATCGTGCGGCCTACTGAACTTCGCCAGCTGGGAGCTCACCAGCTGACGGAAAAACTCGACACACTGGTACAGCAATTGAGCGTCCTTACAAAACGGCTGAAACGTTACTCTGACTCTGCAAAGCGCCAGGAACAAAATCGGATGTTCAGAGATAACGAGAAAGCGTTCTACGACCACATTAGCGACGAGAAGCCCGACTACCGCGAAGGTTTGCCAGATATTAGCGATGTGACGAACTTCTGGGCTGGTATTTGGGAGACCCCAGTAGAACATCGCGACGGGCAAATGTGGTTAAGACGGGAGGAGGAGAGTTGTGGTGAAATTGAAGAGATGCCAGCTATCATCGTCGGAGAGAACGATGTCCGCGAAGCCTCGCGGTACCTGAGGAACTGGGCAGCACCGGGCCCCGATGGTGTCCAGAACTTTTGGCACAAGAAGCTGACCGTCGCACATCCAAAGATAGCTGAGTGCATCAACAAGGTGCTACGTGACCCACACAACCTTCCTGAATTCGCCACCCGTGGCGTCACCTTCCTCCTCCCGAAAGACAGCAACACATTGAACCCATCAAAGTACAGACCGATAACGTGCCTATCGAGTCTGTACAAAATACTGAGCAGCATAATTACCGCCAAAGTTTCTGCTCACTGCGAACAGCATCACATCATCGCAGAAGAGCAGAAAGGATGCAGGAAAAATACGCATGGCTGCAAAGACCAGGCCATCATCGACGCAGCCATAGTCGGCCAGGCGGTATATAACCAGCGGAACCTAAGTATGGCCTACATCGATTACAGGAAGGCTTATGACTCCATACCTCACTCGTTTCTCGTCCGGGTATTGGAGCTCTACAAAATTGATCCCGTCGTCGTTAGGTTCCTGCAGCATGCGATGAGGCAGTGGAGTACGTCTCTGCACCTCAGTGATGGGGAAAATGTGTTGCAGTCTAGAACGCTGCAGATAAAGAGGGGGATATTCCAAGGCGACTCTTTCAGCCCGCTTTGGTTTTGTCTGGCACTGAACCCCCTCAGTAGGACGCTCAATAGAAACGGTCATGGCTATAAAATAAGGTATGGCGACGGCGCCCACGAAGAAGTGACCCATACCTTTTACATGGACGATCTCAAGGTCTACGCTGATTCACGTCAGCGTCTAGGTGTAGCTATCCGGGTTGTCGAAGACATAAGCAGGGACATCTGTATGGAGTTCGGCCTCGACAAGTGTCGCTGTGTCCACCTGCTGAAAGGACAACTTACCGAATCCGGAGGCTACGAGGTCTATGACGGCGAGTTTATAAGAGACATGGTTCGTGGCGAATCCTATAAATATTTTGGATTCCGACAGCTCACCGGGATTCGCCACTCCGACATCAAGACGGAGCTGCGAGACAAGTTCTTGAGTCGAGTGAACTGTGTCCTGAGGACTTTCCTCAACGCGGGGAACAAGGTACGCGCGATCAACACATTCGCGGTTCCCCTGCTGACCTTCAGTTTTGGTGTAGTCAAATGGAGCAAAACTAACCTAGAGGACCTTGAGAGGAGGATGAGGAAAGCATTCAAAGAGGCCGGAATGCACCATCCTCAATCGGCACTGGAGAGAGTTTCACTACCACGCAAAGAAGGGGGACTTGGAATCGTCGACATTTCTGCACTGTGTGTTGCCCAGGTACGACAACTGCGCGAGTACTTCGCAGAACGCGCCAACCAAAACGCGCTATACCGGGCTGTCTGCGCCGCCGACAGAGGATACAGCGCTCTGCACTTGGCGCAAGCGGAGTACCAACTCAACTGCAATCTGCAGACAGTGGAGGAGAAGATTGCAGCTTGGAAGCAGAAGGCAGTGCATGGTGCCCACCCCCATCAACTGGACCGGCCACACGTCGACAAGGCCGCGTCTAATCTGTGGCTAACGCGTGGTGAACTCTCTTCAGTAGTAGAAGCCGACATGATAGCCATCCAGGACAGGATAATGCCGACGAGAAACTGCAGGCGGTACGTCTGGCATCAAGACGTTGATGACATTTGCCGGATGTGCCATCAACCAGGTGAAAACATAGAGCACATTATGGGAGGCTGTCCCGTTTTGGCCAACGCAGCCTACACCGAGCGCCACAACAACGTGGCCCGTATTGTTCATCGACAACTGGCGCTCCAATGTGCTCTACTGGAAGACAACGTACCAAACTACCGGTACCTGCCTGCACCTGTCCTGGAAAATGACCGTTTCAAGCTGTACTGGGATCGCACTGTTCTGACCGACCTCTCGATCCACCACAACCGCCCAGATATAATGGTTTACGACAAGAGCGACCGCAAAGTCACCATCATCGATGTCGCTATTCCACTGAACCAGAATCTGGAGGAGACCCACGGTCGCAAAATCTGCAAGTACCGACCATTGGCCGTGGAGCTCAAGGAACTGTGGGGGCTAAGGGAGGTCCCAAGAATTGTTCCAGTCGTTCTCTCTGGCACTGGAATTATCCCGAAGACACTTCTGGAAGCGCTAAAGGTGTTGAACATCGAGAAGGAATTGGCCGGCATCCAAAAGTCGGTCATCCTTAGCACCTGCGCGATTGTCCGACAATTCCTCGGTCAGGACTAAAACAGCACGAGCATGCAGATACGTGCATTCCGCAGAGCCTAGTCCCCCTTTGGCATTCAGAAGCCCGGGGGCAGGTGAAAATTCTGGCTAGGTTCGCCTAGTTAAGAAGTGAGATAAGTCTGCCAAAAAAATGTTCTCAAATGGGGATCAACACTAGGGTAGGAGCCTACCTGTTGGTCTCAAATGTTCCTATCTCACGCCTCCACGAAGATCATATGACGACATTTTTAGATCGGGCGTGAACTGGAAACACACACCTGGTCTTGGCTCCGAGAACGGGTGTCGAAAGTGGCTAAGTGAGGGGGTGCGAGCGAGTCAGAGCGCTATATCTCTCCCGGGGAAGGCCTCCCGGGTCATGGAGGCCTTGCCAACCCGCTGTCTCCCGGGCAAAGGAGATACACCCAGACAATGGAGCTAAGGTCAAGACGAATACTACGAATGCGATCACCCGAGGAGGGTCCCCGAACTGGAGCTGGTCCTGGAACGGGCGTAAGAGCGAGCGGCCAGCGGCTGGAGGGCGATGTGCAAGAGCGGGCCACCAGCCGGGTTCAACCCGAAGAGCTACCGCCACACGGAAACAGCAGCCATCGACATCACCAACGAAACGCTGCGCCTACGAGGCGTGTTGCGACTGTCAGACGACAGTCGTCCACACTTGTGGGTACTACTAGGCGACGGATCATGTGGACACACGAAATGAATGAATTCGTGATCCGCGCCTATTACATCTGCACTGCTTTGGAGACGGACATGAGCGGTCGCCCTCGAATACTCGCAATGTTCGAGGAAGTGTATCCAGAGTTCGTCGGGAGGCTTGACCAAAACGCGATGAACGCGAGGCGTAGAGCGATTGTACGCAACAATATGCTCTCCCAAACGCAAGTCGACGAGATCAAGCAGCAGGTGCAGAGAGAACTAAGCTCCAGAACAAGCAGAGCAAGCGATGTGTCGAGACGAAGTTCAGTACGGCTGAGCAATTCATTCGCGAGTGGGGCACGCGAATCAGCACCAGTGGAGGCCACAGTACAACAACCCTCTGAGCCGGAAGATCCACAGCCAGATCAACAACTACTACGCGATCTGGTCTTCCATTACGACGAGGCGATCTCACAGTTCCGCGACACGGACCCTTTGTCGCGCTCCAGGATCCCGAAGTTGCAGCATTCCCGCAGGCTGACAAGTGCAGTAAAGCTCATGAACGAGCACGTTCTTCCGCTGCACTTGGTTGATGCTGAGAACATGGAGGAGCTGCAACTGAAAGTTTACTGTGCTGCTGTGGCGACCGCCAAAAGTTTAGGATACCGTATTAGGCCAAGAGGCGGACTGCTCCAACATCTCCGTGAAAGGCGTGAGCCTCCATGGCGAAGGAGATTGGAGCAACGGATCCTAAACAAGCGCGCCGCAATTGGAAGACTGATGGCGTACAAAAGAGGCAGCAGATCGGTGAAATTATGTCGCCAAGTTGCTGTGATCGTGCGGCCTACTGAACTTCGCCAGCTGGGAGCTCACCAGCTGACGGAAAAACTCGACACACTGGTACAGCAATTGAGCGTCCTAACTAAACGGCTGAAACGTTACTCTGACTCTGCAAAGCGCCAGGAACAAAATCGGATGTTCAGAGATAACGAGAAAGCGTTCTACGACCACATTAGCGACGAGAAGCCCGACTACCGCGAAGGTTTGCCAGATATTAGCGATGTGACGAACTTCTGGGCTGGTATTTGGGAGACCCCAGTAGAACATCGCGACGGGCAAATGTGGTTAAGACGGGAGGAGGAGAGTTGTGGTGAAATTGGAGAGATGCCAGCTATCATCGTCGGAGAGAACGATGTCCGCGAAGCCTCGCGGTACCTGAGGAACTGGGCAGCACCGGGCCCCGATGGTGTCCAGAACTTTTGGCACAAGAAGCTGACCGTCGCACATCCAAAGATAGCTGAGTGCTTCAACAAGGTGCTACGTGACCCACACAACCTTCCTGAATTCGCCACCCGTGGCGTCACCTACCTCCTCCCGAAAGACAGCAACACATTGAACCCATCAAAGTACAGACCGATAACGTGCCTATCGAGTCTGTACAAAATACTGAGCAGCATAATTACCGCCAAAGTTTCTGCTCACTGCGAACAGCATCACATCATCGCAGAAGAGCAGAAAGGATGCAGGAAAAATACGCATGGCTGCAAAGACCAGGCCATCATCGACGCAGCCATAGTCGGCCAGGCGGTATATAACCAGCGGAACCTAAGTATGGCCTACATCGATTACAGGAAGGCTTATGACTCCATACCTCACTCGTTTCTCGTCCGGGTATTGGAGCTCTACAAAATTGATCCCGTCGTCGTTAGGTTCCTGCAGCATGCGATGAGGCAGTGGAGTACGTCTCTGCACCTCAGTGATGGGGAAAATGTGTTGCAGTCTAGAACGCTGCAGATAAAGAGGGGGATATTCCAAGGCGACTCTTTCAGCCCGCTTTGGTTTTGTCTGGCACTGAACCCCCTCAGTAGGACGCTCAATAGAAACGGTCATGGCTATAAAATAAGGTATGGCGACGGCGCCCACGAAGAAGTGACCCATACCTTCTACATGGATGATCTCAAGGTCTACGCTGATTCACGTCAGCGTCTAGGTGTAGCTATCCGGGTTGTCGAAGACATAAGCAGGGACATCTGCATGGAGTTCGGCCTTGACAAGTGCCGCTGTGTCCATATGCTGAAAGGGCAGCTTACCGAATCCGGAGGTTACGAGGTCTATGACGGCGAGTTCATAAGAGACATGGTTCGTGGCGAATCCTATAAATATCTTGGATTCCGACAGCTCACCGGGATTCGCCACTCCGACATCAAGACGGAGCTGCGAGACAAGTTCTTGAGTCGAGTGAACTGTGTCCTGAGGACTTTCCTCAACGCGGGGAACAAGGTACGCGCGATCAACACATTCGCGGTTCCCCTGCTGACCTTCAGTTTTGGTGTAGTCAAATGGAGCAAAACTGACCTAGAGGACCTTGAGAGGAGGATGAGGAAAGCATTTAAAGAGGCCGGAATGCACCATCCTCAATCGGCACTGGAGAGAGTTTCACTGCCACGCAAAGAAGGGGGACTTGGAATAGTCGACATATCTGCACTGTGTGTTGCCCAGGTACGACAACTGCGCGAGTACTTCGCAGAACGCGCCAACCAAAACGCGCTATACCGGGCTGTCTGCGCCGCCGACAGAGGATACAGCGCTCTGCACTTGGCGCAAGCGGAGTACCAACTCAACTGCAATCTGCAGACAGTGGAGGAGAAGATTGCAGCTTGGAAGCAGAAGGCAGTGCATGGTGCCCACCCCCATCAACTGGACCGGCCACACGTCGACAAGGCCGCATCTAATCTGTGGTTCACGCGTGGTGAACTCTCTTCAGTAGTAGAAGCCGACATGATAGCCATCCAGGACAGGATAATGCCGACGAGAAACTGCAGGCGGTACGTCTGGCATCAAGACGTTGATGACATTTGCCGGATGTGCCATCAACCAGGTGAAAACATAGAGCACATTATGGGAGGCTGTCCCGTTTTGGCCAACGCAGCCTACACCGAGCGCCACAACAACGTGGCCCGTATTGTTCATCGACAACTGGCGCTCCAATGTGCTCTACTGGAAGACAACGTACCAAACTACCGGTACCTGCCTGCACCTGTCCTGGAAAATGACCGTTTCAAGCTGTACTGGGATCGCACTGTTCTGACCGACCTCTCGATCCACCACAACCGGCCAGATATAATGGTTTACGACAAGAGCGACCGCAAAGTCACCATCATCGATGTCGCTATTCCACTGAACCAGAATCTGGAGGAGACCCATGGTCGCAAAATCTGCAAGTACCGACCATTGGCCGTGGAGCTCAAGGAACTGTGGGGGCTAAGGGAGGTCCCAAGAATTGTTCCAGTCGTTCTCTCTGGAACTGGAATTGTCCCGAAGACACTTCTGGAAGCGCTAAAGGTGTTGAATATGGAGAAGGAATTGGCCGGCATCCAAAAGTCGGTCATCCTTAGCACCTGCGCGATTGTCCGACATTTTCTCGGTCAGGACTGAAACAGCACGAGCATGCAGATACGTGCATTCCGCAGAGCCTAGTCCCCCTTTGGCATTCAGAAGCCCGGGGGCAGGTGAAAATTCTGGCTAGGTTCGCCTAGTTAAGAAGTGAGATAAGTCTGCCTATAAGAAAAAAAAACCTTTTACCTTTACTGGTTCTCAAATGGGGATCAACACTAGGGTAGGAGCCTACCTGTTGGTCTCAAATGTTCCTATCTCACGCCTCCACGAAGATCATATGACGACATTTTTAGATCGGGCGTGAACTGGAAACACACACCTGGTCTTGGCTCCGAGAACGGGTGTCGAAAGTGGCTAAGTGAGGGGGTGCGAGCGAGTCAGAGCGCTATATCTCTCCCGGGGAAGGCCTCCCGGGTCATGGAGGCCTTGCCAACCCGCTGTCTCCCGGGCAAAGGAGATACACCCAGAAAATGGAGCTACGTTCACGAAGAATACTCAGAATGCGATCGCCCGAGGAGGGTCCCCGAACTGGAGCTGGTCCTGGAACGGGCGTAAGAGCGAGCGGCCAGCGGCTGGAGGGCGATGTGCAAGAGCGGGCCACCAGCCGGGTTCAACCCGAAGAGCTACCGCCACACGGAAACAGCAGCCATCGACATCACCAACGAAACGCTGCGCCTACGAGGCGTGTTGCGACTGTCAGACGACAGTCGTCCACACTTGTGGGTACTACTAGGCGACGGATCATGTGGACACACGAAATGAACGAATTCGTGATCCGCGCCTATTACATCTGCACTGCTTTGGAGACGGACATGAGCGGTCGCCCTCGAATACTCGCAATGTTCGAGGAAGCGTATCCAGAGTTCGTCGGGAGGCTTGACCAAAACGCGATGAACGCGAGGCGTAGAGCGATTGTACGCAACAATATGCTCTCCCAAACGCAAGTCGACGAGATCAAGCAGCAGGTGCAGAGAGAACTAAGCTCCAGAACAAGCAGAGCAAGCGATGTGTCGAGACGAAGTTCAGTACGGCTGAGCAATTCATTCGCGAGTGGGGCACGCGAATCAGCACCAGTGGAGGCCACAGTACAACAACCCCCTGAGCCGGAAGATCCACAGCCAGATCAACAACTACTACGCGATCTGGTCTTCCATTACGACGAGGCGATCTCACAGTTCCGCGACACGGACCCTTTGTCGCGCCCCAGGATCCCGAAGTTGCAGCATTCCCGCAGGCTGACAAGTGCAGTAAAGCTCATGAACGAGCACGTTCTTCCGCTGCACTTGGTTGATGCTGAGAACATGGAGGAGCTGCAACTAAAAGTTTACTGTGCTGCTGTGGCGACCGCCAAAAGTTTAGGATACCGTATTAGGCCAAGAGGCGGACTGCTCCAACATCTCCGTGAAAGGCGTGAGCCTCCATGGCGAAGGAGATTGGAGCAACGGATCCTAAACAAGCGCGCCGCAATTGGAAGACTGATGGCGTACAAAAGAGGCAGCAGATCGGCGAAATTATGTCGTCAAGTTGCTGTGATCGTGCGACCTACTGAACTTCGCCAGCTGGGAGCTCACCAGCTGACGGAAAAACTCGACACACTGGTACAGCAATTGAGCGTCCTTACAAAACGGCTGAAACGTTACTCTGACTCTGCAAAGCGCCAGGAACAAAATCGGATGTTCAGAGATAACGAGAAAGCGTTCTACGACCACATTAGCGACGAGAAGCCCGACTACCGCGAAGGTTTGCCAGATATTAGCGATGTGACGAACTTCTGGGCTGGTATTTGGGAGACCCCAGTAGAACATCGCGACGGGCAAATGTGGTTAAGACGGGAGGAGGAGAGTTGTGGTGAAATTGGAGAGATGCCAGCTATCATCGTCGGAGAGAACGATGTCCGCGAGGCCTCGCGGTACCTGAGGAACTGGGCAGCACCGGGCCCCGATGGTGTCCAGAACTTTTGGCACAAGAGGCTGACCGTCGCACATCCAAAGATAGCTGAGTGCTTCAACAAGGTGCTACGTGACCCACACAACCTTCCTGAATTCGCCACCCGTGGCGTCACCTTCCTCCTCCCGAAAGACAGCAACACATTGAACCCATCAAAGTACAGACCGATAACGTGCCTATCGAGTCTGTACAAAATACTGAGCAGCATAATTACCGCCAAAGTTTCTGCTCACTGCGAACAGCATCACATCATCGCAGAAGAGCAGAAAGGATGCAGGAAAAATACGCATGGCTGCAAAGACCAGGCCATCATCGACGCAGCCATAGTCGGCCAGGCGGTATATAACCAGCGGAACCTAAGTATGGCCTACATCGATTACAGGAAGGCTTATGACTCCATACCTCACTCGTTTCTCGTCCGGGTATTGGAGCTATACAAGATTGATCCCGTCGTCGTTAGGTTCCTGCAGCATGCGATGAGGCAGTGGAGCACGTCTCTGCACCTTAGTGATGGGGAAAATGTGTTGCAGTCTAGAACGCTGCAGATAAAGAGGGGGATATTCCAAGGCGACTCTTTCAGCCCGCTTTGGTTTTGTCTGGCACTGAACCCCCTCAGTAGGACGCTCAATAGAAACGGTCATGGCTATAAAATAAGGTATGGCGACGGCGCCCACGAAGAAGTGACCCATACCTTCTACATGGATGATCTCAAGGTCTACGCTGATTCACGTCAGCGTCTAGGTGTAGCTATCCGGGTTGTCGAAGACATAAGCAGGGACATCTGCATGGAGTTCGGCCTCGACAAGTGCCGCTGTGTCCATCTGCTGAAAGGGCAGCTTACCGAATCCGGAGGTTACGAGGTCTATGACGGCGAGTTCATAAGAGACATGGTTCGTGGCGAATCCTATAAATATCTTGGATTCCGACAGCTCACCGGGATTCGCCACTCCGACATCAAGACGGAGCTGCGAGACAAGTTCTTGAGTCGAGTGAACTGTGTCCTGAGGACTTTCCTCAACGCGGGGAACAAGGTACGCGCGATCAACACATTCGCGGTTCCCCTGCTGACCTTCAGTTTTGGTGTAGTCAAATGGAGCAAAACTGACCTAGAGGACCTTGAGAGGAGGATGAGGAAAGCATTCAAAGAGGCCGGAATGCATCATCCTCAATCGGCACTGGAGAGAGTTTCACTGCCACGCAAAGAAGGGGGACTTGGAATAGTCGACATATCTGCACTGTGTGTTGCCCAGGTACGACAACTGCGCGAGTACTTCGCAGAACGCGCCAACCAAAACGCGCTATACCGGGCTGTCTGCGCCGCCGACAGAGGATACAGCGCTCTGCACTTGGCGCAAGCGGAGTACCAACTCAACTGCAATCTGCAGACAGTGGAGGAGAAGATTGTAGCTTGGAAGCAGAAGGCAGTGCATGGTGCCCACCCCCATCAACTGGACCGGCCACACGTCGACAAGGCCGCATCTAATCTGTGGCTAACGCGTGGTGAACTCTCTTCAGTAGTAGAAGCCGACATGATAGCCATCCAGGACAGGATAATGCCGACGAGAAACTGCAGGCGGTACGTCTGGCATCAAGACGTTGATGACATTTGCCGGATGTGCCATCAACCAGGTGAAAACATAGAGCACATTATGGGAGGCTGTCCCGTTTTGGCCAACGCAGCCTACACCGAGCGCCACAACAACGTGGCCCGTATTGTTCATCGACAACTGGCGCTCCAATGTGCTCTACTGGAAGACAACGTACCAAACTACCGGTACCTGCCTGCACCTGTCCTGGAAAATGACCGTTTCAAGCTGTACTGGGATCGCACTGTTCTGACCGACCTCTCGATCCACCACAACCGCCCAGATATAATGGTTTACGACAAGAGCGACCGCAAAGTCACCATCATCGATGTCGCTATTCCACTGAACCAGAATCTGGAGGAGACCCATGGTCGCAAAATCTGCAAGTACCGACCATTGGCCGTGGAGCTCAAGGAACTGTGGGGGCTAAGGGAGGTCCCAAGAATTGTTCCAGTCGTTCTCTCTGGAACTGGAATTATCCCGAAGACACTTCTGGAAGCGCTAAAGGTGTTGAACATCGAGAAGGAATTGGCCGGCATCCAAAAGTCGGTCATCCTTAGCACCTGCGCGATTGTCCGACAATTCCTCGGTCAGGACTAAAACAGCACGAGCATGCAGATACGTGCATTCCGCAGAGCCTAGTCCCCCTTTGGCATTCAGAAGCCCGGGGGCAGGTGAAAATTCTGGCTAGGTTCGCCTAGTTAAGAAGTGAGATAAGTCTGCCAAAAAAATCTCAAATGGGGATCAACACTAGGGTAGGAGCCTACCTGTTGGTCTCAAATGTTCCTATCTCACGCCTCCACGAAGATCATATGACGACATTTTTAGATCGGGCGTGAACTGGAAACACACACCTGGTCTTGGCTCCGAGAACGGGTGTCGAAAGTGGCTAAGTGAGGGGGTGCGAGCGAGTCAGAGCGCTATATCTCTCCCGGGGAAGGCCTCCCGGGTCATGGAGGCCTTGCCAACCCGCTGTCTCCCGGGCAAAGGAGATACACCCAGAAAATGGAGCTACGTTCACGAAGAATACTCAGAATGCGATCGCCCGAGGAGGGTCCCCGAACTGGAGCTGGTCCTGGAACGGGCGTAAGAGCGAGCGGCCAGCGGCTGGAGGGCGATGTGCAAGAGCGGGCCACCAGCCGGGTTCAACCCGAAGAGCTACCGCCACACGGAAACAGCAGCCATCGACATCACCAACGAAACGCTGCGCCTACGAGGCGTGTTGCGACTGTCAGACGACAGTCGTCCACACTTGTGGGTACTACTAGGCGACGGATCATGTGGACACACGAAATGAATGAATTCGTGATCCGCGCCTATTACATCTGCACTGCTTTGGAGACGGACATGAGCGGTCGCCCTCGAATACTCGCAATGTTCGAGGAAGCGTATCCAGAGTTCGTCGGGAGGCTTGACCAAAACGCGATGAACGCGAGGCGTAGAGCGATTGTACGCAACAATATGCTCTCCCAAACGCAAGTCGACGAGATCAAGCAGCAGGTGCAGAGAGAACTAAGCTCCAGAACAAGCAGAGCAAGCGATGTGTCGAGACGAAGTTCAGTACGGCTGAGCAATTCATTCGCGAGTGGGGCACGCGAATCAGCACCAGTGGAGGCCACAGTACTACAACCCCCTGAGCCGGAAGACCCACAGCCAGATCAACAACTACTACGCGATCTGGTCTTCCACTACGACGAGGCGATCTCACAGTTCCGCGACACAGACCCATTGTCGCGCCCCAGGATCCCGAAGTTGCAGCATTCCCGCAGGCTGACAAGTGCAGTAAAGCTCATGAACGAGCACGTTCTTCCGCTGCACTTGGTTGATGCTGAGAACATGGAGGAGCTGCAACTGAAAGTTTACTGTGCTGCTGTGGCGACCGCCAAAAGTTTAGGATACCGTATTAGGCCAAGAGGCGGACTGCTCCAACATCTCCGTGAAAGGCGTGAGCCTCCATGGCGAAGGAGATTGGAGCAACGGATCCTAAACAAGCGCGCCGCAATTGGAAGACTGATGGCGTACAAAAGAGGCAGCAGATCGGCGAAATTATGTCGCCAAGTTGCTGTGATCGTGCGGCCTACTGAACTTCGCCAGCTGGGAGCTCACCAGCTGACGGAAAAACTCGACACACTGGTACAGCAATTGAGCGTCCTAACTAAACGGCTGAAACGTTACTCTGACTCTGCAAAGCGCCAGGAACAAAATCGGATGTTCAGAGATAACGAAAAAGCGTTCTACGACCACATTAGCGACGAGAAGCCCGACTACCGCGAAGGTTTGCCAGAAATTAGCGATGTGACGAACTTCTGGGCTGGTATTTGGGAGACCCCAGTACAACATCGCGACGGGTAAATGTGGTTAAGACGGGAGGAGGAGAGTTGTGGTGAAATTGGAGAGATGCCAGCTATCATCGTCGAAGAGAACGATGTCCGCGAAGCCTCGCGGTACCTGAGGAACTGGGCAGCACCGGGCCCCGATGGTGTTCAGAACTTCTGGCACAAGAAGCTGACCGTCGCACATCAAAAGATAGCTGAGTGCTTCAACAAGGTGCTACGTGACCCACACAACCTCCCTGAATTCGCCACCCGTGGCGTCACATTCCTCCTCCCGAAAGACAGCAACACATTGAACCCATCAAAGTACAGGCCGATAACGTGCCTATCGAGTCTGTACAAGATATTAAGCAGCATCATAACCGCCAAAGTTTCTGCCCACTGCGAACAACACCATATCATCGCAGAAGAGCAGAAAGGATGCAGAAAAAATACGCATGGCTGCAAAGACCAGGCCATCATCGACGCAACCATAGTCGGCCAGGCGGTTTATAATCAGCGGAACCTAAGCATGGCCTATATCGATTACAGGAAGGCTTATGACTCCATACCTCACTCGTTTCTCGTCCGGGTATTGGAGCTCTACAAAATTGATCCCGTCGTCGTTAGGTTCCTGCAGCATGCGATGAGGCAGTGGAGCACGTCTCTGCACCTTAGTGATGGGGAAAATGTGTTGCAGTCTAGAACGCTGCAGATAAAGAGGGGGATATTCCAAGGCGACTCTTTCAGCCCGCTTTGGTTTTGTCTGGCACTGAACCCCCTCAGTAGGACGCTCAATAGAAACGGTCATGGCTATAAAATAAGGTATGGCGACGGCGCCCACGAAGAAGTGACCCATACCTTTTACATGGACGATCTCAAGGTCTACGCTGATTCACGTCAGCGTCTAGGTGTAGCTATCCGGGTTGTCGAAGACATAAGCAGGGATATCTGTATGGAGTTCGGCCTCGACAAGTGTCGCTGTGTCCACCTGCTGAAAGGACAACTTACCGAATCCGGAGGCTACGAGGTCTATGACGGCGAGTTTATAAGAGACATGGTTCGTGGCGAATCCTATAAATATCTTGGATTCCGACAGCTCACCGGGATTCGCCACTCCGACATCAAGACGGAGCTGCGAGACAAGTTCTTGAGTCGAGTGAACTGTGTCCTGAGGACTTTCCTCAACGCGGGGAACAAGGTACGCGCGATCAACACATTCGCGGTTCCCCTGCTGACCTTCAGTTTTGGTGTAGTCAAATGGAGCAAAACTGACCTAGAGGACCTTGAGAGGAGGATGAGGAAAGCATTTAAAGAGGCCGGAATGCACCATCCTCAATCGGCACTGGAGAGAGTTTCACTGCCACGCAAAGAAGGGGGACTTGGAATAGTCGACATATCTGCACTGTGTGTTGCCCAGGTACGACAACTGCGCGAGTACTTCGCAGAACGCGCCAACCAAAACGCGCTATACCGGGCTGTCTGCGCCGCCGACAGAGGATACAGCGCTCTGCACTTGGCGCAAGCGGAGTACCAACTCAACTGCAATCTGCAGACAGTGGAGGAGAAGATTGCAGCTTGGAAGCAGAAGGCAGTGCATGGTGCCCACCCCCATCAACTGGACCGGCCACACGTCGACAAGGCCGCATCTAATCTGTGGCTAACGCGTGGTGAACTCTCTTCAGTAGTAGAAGCCGACATGATAGCCATCCAGGACAGGATAATGCCGACGAGAAACTGCAGGCGGTACGTCTGGCATCAAGACGTTGATGACATTTGCCGGATGTGCCATCAACCAGGGTACTCCTGCCAAAACTTCGAGACTCATCGTATTACCGTAATTACCGCCAAAGTTTCTGCTCACTGCGAACAGCCGAACAGCTGCGAACAGCCCGGGGGCAGGTGAAAATTCTGGCTAGGTTCGCCTAGTTAAGAAGTGAGATAAGTCTGCCAAAAAAAAAAACTCGTCTCACTTCTTCGCCTAGTTCGCCTAGCCAGAATTTTCACCTGCCCCCGGGCTTCTGAATGCCAAAGGGGGACTAGGCTCTGCGGAATGCACGTATCTGCATGCTCGTGCTGTTTCAGTCCTGACCGAGAAATTGTCGGACAATCGCGCAGGTGCTAAGGATGACCGACTTTTGGATGCCGGCCAATTCCTTCTCCATGTTCAACACCTTTAGCGCTTCCAGAAGTGTCTTCGGGATAATTCCAGTTCCAGAGAGAACGACTGGAACAATTCTTGGGACCTCCCTTAGCCCCCACAGTTCCTTGAGCTCCACGGCCAATGGTCGGTACTTGCAGATTTTGCGACCGTGGGTCTCCTCCAGATTCTGGTTCAGTGGAATAGCGACATCGATGATGGTGACTTTGCGGTCGCTCTTGTCGTAAACCATTATATCTGGGCGGTTGTGGTGGATCGAGAGGTCGGTCAGAACAGTGCGATCCCAGTACAGCTTGAAACGGTCATTTTCCAGGACAGGTGCAGGCAGGTACCGGTAGTTTGGTACGTTGTCTTCCAGTAGAGCACATTGGAGCGCCAGTTGTCGATGAACAATACGGGCCACGTTGTTGTGGCGCTCGGTGTAGGCTGCGTTGGCCAAAACGGGACAGCCTCCCATAATGTGTTCTATGTTTTCACCTGGTTGATGGCACATCCGGCAAATGTCATCAACGTCTTGATGCCAGACGTACCGCCTGCAGTTTCTCGTCGGCATTATCCTGTCCTGGATGGCTATCATGTCGGCTTCTACTACTGAAGAGAGTTCACCACGCGTTAGCCACAGATTAGATGCGGCCTTGTCGACGTGTGGCCGGTCCAGTTGATGGGGGTGGGCACCATGCACTGCCTTCTGCTTCCAAGCTGCAATCTTCTCCTCCACTGTCTGCAGATTGCAGTTGAGTTGGTACTCCGCTTGCGTCAAGTGCAGAGCGCTGTATCCTCTGTCGGCGGCGCAGACAGCCCGGTATAGCGCGTTTTGGTTGGCGCGTTCTGCGAAGTACTCGCGCAGTTGTCGTACCTGGGCAACACACAGTGCAGATATGTCGACTATTCCAAGTCCCCCTTCTTTGCGTGGCAGTGAAACTCTCTCCAGTGCCGATTGAGGATGGTGCATTCCGGCCTCTTTGAATGCTTTCCTCATCCTCCTCTCAAGGTCCTCTAGGTCAGTTTTGCTCCATTTGACTACACCAAAACTGAAGGTCAGCAGGGGAACCGCGAATGTGTTGATCGCGCGTACCTTGTTCCCCGCGTTGAGGAAAGTCCTCAGGACACAGTTCACTCGACTCAAAAACTTGTCTCGCAGCTCCGTCTTGATGTCGGAGTGGCGAATCCCGGTGAGCTGTCGGAATCCAAGATATTTATAGGATTCGCCACGAACCATGTCTCTTATGAACTCGCCGTCATAGACCTCGTAACCTCCGGATTCGGTAAGCTGCCCTTTCAGCAGATGGACACAGCGGCACTTGTCGAGGCCGAACTCCATGCAAATGTCCCTGCTTATGTCTTCGACAACCCGGATAGCTACACCTAGACGCTGACGTGAATCAGCGTAGACCTTGAGATCATCCATGTAGAAGGTATGGGTCACTTCTTCGTGGGCGCCGTCGCCATACCTTATTTTATAGCCATGACCGTTTCTATTGAGCGTCCTACTGAGGGGGTTCAATGCCAGACAAAACCAAAGCGGGCTGAAAGAGTCGCCTTGGAATATCCCCCTCTTTATCTGCAGCGTTCTAGACTGCAACACATTTTCCCCATCACTGAGGTGCAGAGACGTACTCCACTGCCTCATCGCATGCTGCAGGAACCTAACGACGAAGGGATCAATTTTGTAGAGCTCCAATACCCGGACGAGAAACGAGTGAGGTATGGAGTCATAAGCCTTCCTGTAATCGATATAGGCCATGCTTAGGTTCCGCTGGTTATAAACCGCCTGGCCGACTATGGCTGCGTCGATGATGGCCTGGTCTTTGCAGCCATGCGTATTTTTCCTGCATCCTTTCTGCTCTTCTGCGATGATGTGATGCTGTTCGCAGTGAGCAGAAACTTTGGCGGTAATTACGGTAATACGATGAGTCTCGAAGTTTTGGCAGGAGTACCCCCGCTTACTCTTCGGTTCACAGAATTATCCTACAGATTTCTCATCCGTTGCAAGATCATGAATCCATTGGTGATTGATAACTTCGAAAATATACTACAACTGACTCCTCAGTCAAGTTTTATGTCTTTATACCATGAGTACCTTACCCACGACGTGCACCCTTCACCAGGCATCTCCAACCAAGTTTGCTTCCCATACTTTTGCAATTCCTCTGTCAATTTTGATCTGTCCATGCGACAAAAGATCCATGGAATCCCAGATCATCTACGCTCCGATTATATTCCGGAGATATTTTCGGCAGAATATGGGAAAGTTAGATCTGATAAAATGTTCTTTACTGACGGTTCATGCATAAACGGGTCCACTGGCTTCGGCATCTTCAATGAAAATTCCAGTGCCTCTTTCAAACTCAAAGATCCTTGCTCCGTGTATGTCGCTGAACTGGATGCGATATACTACGCTTTAGGGATCATTGAAACATTGCCCATCGACCACTATTTTATTTTTTCAGACAGTCTCAGCTCAATAGAGGCAATCCGCTCAATGAAAGTTGATAAATGCTCATCTTATTTCCTAACAAGAATAAGACAACTATTGAGTGTTTTGGTCGAAAAATTATTCAAGATTACCTTAGCATGGGTTCCCTCTCATTGTTCGATTCCGGGGAATGAGAAAGCGGACTCGCTAGCTAAGGTGGGCGCTTCAGAAAGCACACTTTTTGAAAGGCAAATTGCTTATAACGAATTTTTTCACATTCCTCGTCAGGACACACACGTTAGTTGGCAGCACATGTGGAGTGAAGATGAGTTCGGTCGTTGGTTACACACGATTATCCCTAAGGTTTCGACGAAAGCTTGGTTTAAGGGATTGAATGTAGGTCGTGATTTCATTCGCGTGATATCTCGGCTTATGTCCAATCACTACAACCTAAACGCGCATCTCTATCGCATTGGGCTCGCAGCAAACAATCTTTGTGATTGTGGCGATGGCTACCACGACATCGAGCATGTTGTCTGGTCGTGTATCCGGTTCCATGCTGCTCGCTCTCAGCTCTCTAGAGCACTGAGAGCAAAAGGCAGACAATCGGATATCCCCGTCCGGGATATCTTAGGTAGCCGTGATCCTGATCTTCTGCTTCATCTATACCTGTTCCTCAGAAACGCCGATGTCAACGTTTAATGATGTTTCCTTCGTTGTGTCCCTGTTTCGTATCCCTCCTGTCCGATCTATAAACTTTTACTTAGTCGCGGCAATACATAAACACACTCTTTACAGATACACGGGCCAAAGGTTGTGCAGTCCACTGATGATTCAACAAAAGCCAAAGGTTGTACCGCTCATGACAACTCTACACGAGCTGATGATTGCGCCGGCTAGTGACCATTCTATCCTGGATTCCTCGAGAAGACGCACCACGCTAGATATGGGGTACAGACTAGGGGGGCGTTGCTGATTAATGGTCAGCTGCATCCCAATAGGAAGTCTCCCGTGTCGGGCACAGGTACAGATCATTGAAGACAGCAACATCACAATTACGAAAACACTTGTAATACTAACCTCGAGCGAGTAATCGGTTACATATTACTAACATAGTTATAAGACAAACATTGTCGAAATATTGAACTCCCGGCCCCGTCAGGTTGACGCCATATGAGCCTTAATAAAAATATATATTTTGGATAAAAAAAAAAATAAAAATAACAAATCGGTACTCGTCGCCATCTGAAAAGTTTATTTTTGTTGTGGCCATCTTACCCCGGGTGGCCGTCTTTCCCCGTCCTCCCCTATAACCATAATAGGAACATATCAGTTCTGCTTTTCAGCTTTGCAGCGATTTCGTACAACCATAATAGAAACAGGACAGTTTTCGATGTTGCGATAATTGGCACGTAGATGTAAAATTCTACTAATCATGGTAATACAAAAATACATGTTTATTATGATAAAATCGTAATATTGGCCGAATCACAACATCAAGCTGGCGCCTACACTGTGTTTGCATCAAAATATCACAGCTTAAGAATCTCATTATTTTGATCGCATATTCCTCAGCAAAATGCTAAGAAGCAAGCATCAATGGGACACACTATTTCCAAACTTAATTTTTCAACAAAAGAACAATGTTTCGCATGGAATCAAGTACCAAAATCGATAAAGAAGATATTTCTGATGTTTAAATACCATATTAGAGCCTTTAAAAATAAGATATGTTTTCTATACTAATAAAAAACTCACTCGTATTACCATAATAGGTACTATTGCGATGATAGGTGCGTCTAGCTATCATCGCAATATGATAGGTAGACGTAAAAAATCAGCTTGGATGTGAGAGATAGCCATGCAAAGCGTGTTTTTCAAATGACTGATTTCACTTCTTGCATAACTGAAACAATTGCTAACATGAATTTGTGGATTCAAACAAAGAAGTAATGAAATGAGCATGTTTTATTGGTTCTGGAAATCGCGCTTCTGGAACAAATCTGAAGTAGAAATCCAAGACATCATTGTTTTCAAATTTGTCACGCAGCTCCAAATCACACTGTGTTTCAATGAGTTTGATCTGCATTCTTTCAACGACATGTACATCATCGAAACTGAATAGGGTAGAGAAAATTGAAGAATTATTTTATGTACTTTGAAGTACCAAAATCTCCCAGAAAAATCAGCATTAATCGACTGGAGTGCATCAACATTTTTCCTAGTTGTCGACACTTGAGAAATTCTCAATGCCAGAAAATGGGTAAAATTGAAATTTCCCATTTGTTGTTTGAACTTGAGTTTGTAGTCGAGTGAAAAAAAAGAATAAATAAAAGAAGAAAAGAAGCTTGGATCTCACGACGATCCAATGCGTGCGAGTTGATTGATGATTTGGATGATATCCTTCAAGACATCGTCGAATTCTACATCCATAAGATAAGGCAAGCCAATTCCTCGCTAACTTCGAATTAACTTCGAATTGAATACATAGTAGGCAGCTTGTTCTTTCAAACTTTTAAACAAACATTTTTCGCTCCTATTTCAGCCAATTTTCCAGCACAGGATATGGTAACAAAGTTATCTATTTTTGACGAATGTTTCGACTCATATTTTCGTTTAAGATTGAAACTTCAAAACAGCAGCAGCTTCATTACAAATCAAATAAAATATGATTTGTGCACGTGAAAGTATATATTTCAGATAATTTTCCTTGGAATACACATCCTTCGTCAGCCTCTCTTCTTTTATTTTTTTACTAGCAGGGCTCTGCATAGTCAAAGTCAACTGAGGATAGTCAGCTGACTATCTGACTGACTATATCCGTAGTCATTTAGTAGTGACTTTTGGATTCTTCACGCAGTTTCTCCGCCAAAACGACTCAGTCGAGCGTTTAGTCGCTATCTCCCTCTACCGACTCGACTATATCATTTCATTCTTCCCAATTAAATTGTTCTCATTGCATTATGAAGTGACTTCCCCCAAAACTAATTCGTTCCTCTCTTTGCCTCTCCTATGTACGTTTGCATGCATCGATGTTTGAGTTCAACATGGTTTGACACACGCTACAGGTGAGCTAGATTCTTTGGTATCATACACGAAAATTACTCACACGTATAAAAAACAGGAAGTGGGTTATATCTATGGTATAACCGCAAGGGTGACGTAGGACTATCGTTGATTTAGAGATCATTTGTTTGAAGTTGAATCTAAATCCATCCTGAATGAATGAATAAATAAATATTTGGGTGACTTCAAAAACGAGAGTGTTACTTTGAAGACTCAAGGTTTTATGCATCCAATATTGGATACAAAAAACCTTGTTCTGAAGAATAATCTTCAGAAGCTTTCCTGTTAACTGCACTTGATTGACAAATCACAAAACCAAATGTATGTGGTCGCAGTATTATATGGATAGAAAACATTAAAATAAACTCGCTTGAATGTAATTTTCAATTCCAAGGGGAACTGGCAGATTATTTTTCAGCAACGATCATTTCTTTCCAGGTTTCCTCTCGATAACCAGCAAACGAAAAGAGTTGCGCGCGTGTATGTGTGTGTGTGTGTGTGGCGGCTGCTTCTATGTCTTCCCGAGGAACCGTATTTCGATGCTGATACTCTCTTGGTCACCTTCTCTTCTCCTTCTGATCGATCGGATTTTCTGCGCTCCCTCACAGTTAAAACAAACTGATTGCATTTCAGGTCAGGTCAAGCCAGGTAATGAATACCTCGATTCCTCGCCGTTCAGCTCGTTCAGTAACGATGTTGTCTTGTCGATGTCCTCAGGCGTCGTGCACAAATTACGTAACGCAAAAATCCGGATTTTGAACCTCCCCCCCCTTTCGTAACGCAATTTCCTATCTCTAATAAACAGAAAGTAACGCAACATCTAACCCCTCCCCCCTTATCGCGTTACGTAATTTGTGCACGACGCCTCACGAAAAATGAATGGGTTTCACCACCAGAATATCATTTCAGTATGCTTTTCGTGCGTGATTGAATCGAGAGAAGGTGTGGTTTACGATGGCAATTTGGAAGGCAAACTAGAGGAGAATGAACTCTCTGAGTATGAAAATTTCGGCGACTGAGCAATAATCGATTGAAAATTATATAATTTTGGCGATACGAAACATTTTCCGTTTTTCATGTTATGCATCCATTATTGGATACGAAAATATCCTACTGATGGGAAAGAATAATCTTCAGAAGCTTTCCAGCTAATTACACTTGATTGAAAAATTACGAAATCAAATGTATTTGGTCGCTGTGTTCGCCATATAATTAGAAAACATTAAAATAAACTCTTTCGCATGGATGTATTCTTCAATTCCCAGGGAACTGGCAGATTATTTTTCAGCAACGATTAGATCTTTCCGGAATTTTCTCGATGCTGTATGGCATCCAAACGAAAATTCTCGTTTCAGTTTGGCCTGCAAAAAACTTTTCAGAACTCTAATCCATCAAATTTGGAGCCCTGAAAAGGGCCGTTGATTATATGTTAAGCTAATATAGCACCCTCTCCTTGGATTCGACGGGCCAGCTGAATGTCCTTGGGCATGATGTGACGCGTTTTACGTGGATAGCACACAAATTTGTATCTTCGAATAAGCCTCCTGCAGCGTCATAACCGCGGAACTTTGGAAGCGCAAGTCGGTTTTGAAGTCCTGAGCAATTACACGATCCAAAAGCTGCAAAGGTAGCTTGCGGAACAGCAATTCGGTCGACTTCCGATAGCGATGAATTTCACGCAAAGTTCCCGGTCGATAGCGATGTGGCTTCTTCACCTATCCTGCGGCTGGTGCGCTTATCCGAGCTGCTTTCGTGTGCCTTACCACTGAAAGACTAAACTGCTATCTGCTTGGTCCCAAACAAACGAGTCGTCACGGTGCGAGAGTAGAGTAAGAAATGAACGAAAGCAAAGGAAGCGTCATTTTATAACCTGTTTTCGAAGCTATCATTAAGCTATTGAAACAATTTTCCGACTCAATAAATAGCAATCATATAACTCTTGGACATTTTATCTTTTGTATGAAATGATTATCACTGTTCCGTTGATCCGAAGCAGAATGAATCACGCTTAAAGAAGGAATGGATTTTTTCTTGGAATTTACTCAGCAAAAATAATGCCCTTTCCCAACACTTAAAAACGACAAACGGTAAACAGTTTCATCAAAGTGATTTCTTCGATATGGGGATATATTCACTACATCATGTTATGTATTTCATATTCTTCATTATGAAATCCATATCCATGGCACCTATCGGTATCGAATTATCATCGACACCACGATTTTCGCTAAATGCTCCTTTCAGTTCGGCCTGTAAAAAACTTTTCTGAACTCTAATCCATCAAATTTGGAGCCCTGAAAAGGGCTGTTGATTATATGCTAAGCTAATATAGCACGCTCTCCTCGGATACGATGGGCCAGCTGGATGTCCTTGGGCATGATGTGACGCGTTTTGCATGGATAGCACACAAATTGGTATCTTCGAATAAGCCTCCTGCAGCGTCATAACCGCGGAACTTTGGAAGCGCAAGTCGGTTTTGAAGTCCTGAGCAATTCCACGAACCAAATGCTGCAAAGGTAGCTTGCGGATCAGCAATTCGGTCGACTTCTGATAGCGACGAATTTCATGCGAAGTTCCCGGTCGATAGCGATGTGGCTTCTTCACGCTTCCTGCGGCTGGTGCGCTTATCCGAGCTGCTTTCGTCGAGCTGCTCCGAGCTGCTTTCTGCTTACCGCCGAAGGACTAACGAGCTGTCTGCTTAGTCCCGATGAAACAAGTCCTCACGGTGCGAGAGTAGAGTAAGAAATGAACGAAAGCAAGGGAAGTGTCATTTTATAAAACATAAAAGAATCGAATGTAATGGTAATGGTATTGTATTATAGAGACTTTAAACTTTTTCAGTTCATTCGTCTCTAGCCTTGAGAAAGGCCCTTTGAAAACACTACTCTATTTTACTCCAGCGCTACCACCTCCGCCCTCTTGCCTTGAGAAAGGCACTCGATCCCTCGCCGTCCAGCCCATCCAGCAACGATGTTGTCCAGTCGGTGTCCACACAAAGAATGACGAATGTAAACCCCACCCTCTTTATTATATAAGCTTACTGTATACTCACGAATATAATAAGGGTGGGATTTAGATTCTATACTTTTATGGTTTATAAAATGACGCTTCCTTTGCTTTCGTTCTTTTTAGAGACGAATGAACTCTCAGAGTTTAAAGTCTCTCTAATTCAATACCTTCCTTCCTTCCTTTCGTTCATTTCTTACTCTACTCTCGCACCGTGAGGACTCGAGCTCGTTAGTCTTTCGCAGACAGCTCGTTAGTCATTCGGTGGTAAGGCACACGAAGTCAGCTCGGATTAGCGCACCAGTAGCAGGATAGGTGGAGAAGCCACATCGCTATCGACCGGGAACTTTGCGTGAAATTCATCGCTATCAGAAGTCGACCGAATTGCTGATCCGCAAGCTACCTTTGCAGCATTTGGATCGTGGAATTGCTCAGGACTTCAAAACCGACTTGCGCTTCCAAAGTTCCGCGGTTATGACGCTGCAGGAGGCTTATTCGAAGATACCAATTTGTGTGCTATCCATGCAAAACGCGTCACATCATGCCCAAGGACATCCAGCTGGCCCATCGTATCCGAGGAGAGCGTGCTATATTAGCTTAGCATATAATCAACGGCCCTTTTCAGGGCTCCAAATTTGATGGATTAGAGTACAGAAAAGTTTTTTACAGGCCGAACTGAAAGGAGCATTTAGCGAAAATCGTGGTTTCGATAATAATTCGTTACCGATAGGTGCCATGGATATGGATTTCTTAATGAAGAATATGAAATACATGACATGATGTAGTGAATATATCCGAAGAAATATATAAAATTATTTGTGTACGAATGCCGCAATCGATAGTCGACTCTAATTTGCGCTGCGTAATTTCCTCGGAGGACTCGATTCCTCCTTTGAACATTAATAATTTCTTTCTGGCAAAACGATGTGGTATGAATCACATTATTTGAATGATAGAATGAAGAAGTTTTCTGCCAATTTCCTTCAACCTCCAAACGTATCTTTCTCCCGTTTGTCGTTTTCGCGTTCGCTAATCCTTTCTCACAACACCCATTTCTCGTTTGAGAAATTGTTGAGTAATCATTGTTTGCCAGTGCGCGTAGAGCGGGAATTCCTAAAGATTCATTGCACCTCTAATAAATTGCCGAAAGACGTGGTCTTACGTTGATCGCACTTGATTGAAAAAATCCAAAACGAAATGTATTTGGTCGCAGCATTATATGAGTAGAAAGCAAATAATCGCTCGAAAATGACTTGATTTTCGCGATGTGAAACATTTTCCGTTTTTCATGTTATGCATCCAATATAGGATACGAAAATTTCCACTGATGGGGAAAAAAAATATTCAGAAGCTTTCCTGTTAATTGCGATTGATTGAAAAATAACAAAACCAAATGTATTTGGTTGCAGTGTTATATGGATATAAAACATTAAAATAAACTCTTTCGCATGAATGTATTTTTCAATTCCCAGGGGAACTGGCAGATTATTTTTCAGCAACGATGATAGCAACGAGAATTCCGCGCGTGTATGTGTGTGTGTGTGTGTGTGTGTGGCGGCTGCTCCGATGTTTCAAGCGGAACCGTGGCATCACTCTCCTCCTGATGGATTCCCTTTTGGCCTTAGGTGCACAAACAGGCTCTTGGTGACACCGTTCATCAGCGTTTTCATGATAAACGAAATTAGCTCCACAACAACAGCGACAACATGCTCCAATCGCTGTTCAATCGTAACAGAGTGGGTTTACGAGCGGCGCTCGCTTATATACCGATTGGTGATTTCAATAGCCTGTTTTGAAAGCAATTTTAAGACTATTGAAACAAGTTTTTGGATGAAAAAGTAACAAGTATATGACGCGTAGACATTTTATCTTTCAAATGAAGTGTTTATCATACCATTTCGTTCAGTTGTTTAAGAGCTATTAACGCTCAAAATCTCGGTCTCCAGCGTAACGCTTTCGTTCTCGAAACTTTGGTTTTACACCCCGGTATAGAAATGAAAGACGTAGTCCTACGTCAAAAGCGTGCAGTGTGTGTGCGCGCTATTTACTGATACTAACGCGAGGACCTTTATAGCATACTTGATAAATGTCTAAGTTCGTTGGTTTGAGTTCACGATGGGTAAACAATAAACCGTCCATTGATGGGGTAACTTCTTTTGACGTGGGACTACGTCTAACCGGAATATATGGAGGGTAAAATGAAAACCTAAACACAGAACATGCAGGAAAAAATGAAAGATTTCGAATGCTTATAGCTCGAACATTTCGTACTGGACAGGAGAGATGTTTGCATCACTTGATAGGGAATATTTCTACGCATCTATCGCAACTAACAAAATGTTGTTTTTTCACTAGATTTCACTAGTTTGTTCATTAGATAAACAATTGAATAACTGTAAAATATTAGGCGTTATCTAAACGCCCTAACTGCATCGTTTTGATTGGCCCGATTTACGGTTTCCCTAACACAGCCATCAAAACCAAGCAGCCTTGGGGAAATCGGCATTGCAAATACATGAAAGTAGGGGGACTTTTGTTCTCATCGAAAAATGTTCCCTAACACAGACTTTAAAGCCAAGCAGCGAAATCGGCATTGCAAACACACGAAAGAGCCTAGAGGCGAGTGAACTGAAAAGTTTAAACCCTCTTAAAGCCAAAAAGAAGAAAAAGAACACACGAAAGTAGGGGGAGCTTTTGTTCCCACCGAAATTTGTTCCCTAATAGAAATTTCTAAACCAAGGTGCCTGGAGAAATCGGTATTTCAAATTCATGCAAGTCGGGGGTATTTTTGTTCCGATTGAAATGTGTTTCCCTAACACAGACTTCAAAACCGAGGTTTCTGGGGGAATCGGCTCTGCAAATAAATGCAAACTGCGAATACTTTTGTCCTCGCTTGCCTTTGTGCAGAGTGGAATATGTCTGTCCTAACATGATCTTCTAAACTTAGGAACCTGAGAAAATCGTGCAGCCACTAGAAGCGAATGAACTTCCCAGTTTCAAGCAAATTCGAGATTCGAGAAGTATGTACACTTTTGGGATGTAAACTTCAGAGGGAAATGTAAAATAAAATAATCGTTTGATAATTTTTTTTTGTCTTTATTTATTATTATTATAATTCTATTTATTATTATTATAATTCTTCCGTACATATATTTTGTTCTAGTCATCATACCAAACGTAAAAGGTCCGTCATTAAATTTACTTGTAACGAAGAACAATCAATCACAATAAATGAATTGACTTTACACGGCATTTGTTCATTTTTTCACTCACAGAGCAAATATATTGAACTCAATTGAATTTGGAAACTGTTTCAATCAAGAATTTAATCAATACAAACGAATGATTGCTAAGCTAAGGTAGTTCCACGTGAACCTTGCGGTTAAATCATAGATATAACCCACTCATTTTTTTGCATCAGAAATCATGTTTTCGTTCCTCTTTATATGGACGTAGAAATAAGATTGCGTACGCGGGTATACATTTCGTTCCTAGGGCAGTAGAAATGTGGGTTGAAGTCAGTTGAATGAAGAGGCAGATTTGTATTCATTAGTCGAGTCAGTTAAAATAGCCACTGACTGGACTAGTTCACCAGTCATCCTCGCTAGTCAACACTAGTCAATTCATTTTCTAGTCAAGTCACTTTTTGTTGTGGTCGACCGCCGAGGTAATTCTAATCGAAGCGAAGCAACTGAGAGTAGAATCGGTCTTCATTTTTCACCTTCGAAGATTTCGGGCCCTGTTTACTAGTGCAGGCTTCCATTTTTCTTCAATTTACACAACACACACTGCGATAATAAAGCGATTGCCAATAGACACTGAAATGGCGAATGAACTCGACTGCCTTCTAATGGCGAGAGCACAGCAAAATCGAATGAATTTTCTCCCAAACTTTCTTTTTTTTTTTTTTTTTTTTCTGTATTATAGTGACTTTCAACGCTTCTGGCTGGTTCGTCACTTTTACCTTCCATTTTGGAAGAATGTCGGGAGTGAGAATTGAACTCGTGATCTTGAGCGTGAGAAGTATGGATGTTACCTCCACGCCAGATCGGCTCCTCCCAAACTTTCTCTCTCTTATGAACTCACGCATACATACATCCTGTTCTCTCTCATAAGACTCCTGAAAAAGTTTCCAGCGGTTAAGCCTGGTTTATACGTTGTCAGTTACTCAGTTGCGAGCAAACGCCAAACGTTCCGAAGAATTATGAACGTACCCTTACCACGAAATTTGACATTTGATTCGCATGGCTACTCGCAACCTAACTTCTTCAAAGTTTTATTTTGTTTTTAAACGAGCGAGTCGCTCTGTACATACAAATCAAATGTCAAATTTCGTGTTATGGGAGCGTTCGTAATTCTTCGGATCGATTGACGTTTACTCGCAACCGAGTGACTCACAACGCCCGCGGGCCGCAGGCTGGCCACCACTGACGTATAGCGCCAACAAACATTAAATCGTATAACTAGCGTATATACGCTCTGTCCAACTTCTATAAGACGACCTTGGATATATTTCGTTGTAACACAGTCAATTAGAATTTCAACAAGATACATTCATACATTGTAGAATGCTTAGAATAAAGTATATATAAAGTCAATTTTGTTTATTTGTTTATTGGGCTTAAATATGATAATTTCAGCTGTCCACTTTCTATAAGACGATTTCGAAATTCATAAGTATTATCAATGAAAAATTGAAAACAATCGGCAGATTTACATGTCAATAATTGGTAACCCCGCCATTTCGGTAAATAAGCTGGAAATTCATGTTGGTATATTATTTACGGATTTCTCGATATTTTCCCATGTTTCCGAAATTGCGGCCTTGATTATGGTGTACTGCTTCCCCTCAGCGTAGATTCTGCGTTCTAGGATACCACAAAGATTTTCAACAGGATTCAAGTGCTGGCCAGTCCAATAAGTCAAGTTCTTGGTCCTTGATTCATTGCTTAAATTCCTTGCTGGTATGAATAACGGCATTGTCTTGCTAAAATCTACGACGATATCTATGCAAAAACTGTAGGAGAGAGGATTCCAGAACATGTATGTAATCCTTGCTATTCATTCAATATCCTTCAATATCTGAAGTTTTCCGGTTGCACAGAATCCCGACCAAACCATGCACGAGCCTCCACGAAAATTCCTGGTTGGAAAATACTATTCCTTCTTCCGTGAATTACGCCAGTACTCGTAGAAACCATGAGGACCATCCAAATCGAACTTTTTTTTCGGCACTGAAGATACGGTACGGTACGGTACGGTACAGGTTAAAGATTTCCGTCAAAAAGTACAGATTGGTACAGATTTTTTCCACGGGTGAATTTTTTTACATTTGAACCTTAAGGTACATGACGACTTTTACGCCGCAGTATCGCTTGGTGCTGCTGATCATAAAAGCATTTACAATGCAATGATTGATCAGTTTCATAAGGATGGAATTTCTTACAAGGATCGTCTGAAAGGATTCGTGTCAGACGGTGCGACGTATGTTTTGCCCAGATCAATTTTGAATTGTTTTCCAGGCTTAAAAACCTGATGCTACATGTATTGTATTTACCAATACCATTACACTGGAATATAAATTAAAGCATTGTTTGTTTACAATGGAACAAAGCAGCGAGGTCATCACCTGGTCTTATAGAAGAAGTTCGACAGAGTTTATTCTTCCTAAGAATGAATAAAGAAAACATTTTACAGTCGTTACGAGCAGGGCTCGGCATAGTCATAATCAACTGAGGATAGTCAGCAGACTATCTAACTGACTTTATCCGTATTCAGTCGGAAATGACTTGGCTTCTTCACGCAGTTTATGCGCCAAAACGACTAAACACTCAATCGGGCGTTTAGTCGCTATCTCCCCCTACCGACTCGACTATATCATTTCATTCTTTTTAGTCAAATTGTCTTCATCGCATTTTGAAGTGACTTCCCCCAAAACGAATTCGTTCCTTTCTCTCTTTCCCATGTGTATTTATGCATGCATCAATGTTTGAGTTCAGCGTGGTTTGACATACGCTGCAGGTGAGCTAGATTTTTTTGTATCATACACGAAAATTACTCACACGTATAAAATAGCGTGCAATGTGTGTGCGCTATTTCGCTCGCTATTTACTAATACTAACGCGAGGATCTTTATAGTATACTTGATAAATTTCTAAGTTCTTTGGTTTGAGTTCACGATATGTAGGCGTGCGAACGAAGCAGCAAACTCGGTTACGCGAAGGAATCAACCGTAATGAGTTTGGCTTGCACGTTACAGATTTCGAAATAGAGTGTTGTATGAATTTATCAAGAATAAACTGCATAGACCGCCTTCGCACTAATTCCCTACGGAACGCGTAACGAACGGAAGTGTATCAGAAGTATTCTTTATCAATAAATTGAGCTAACCGCCTTCGCACTGATTCCTTACGGAACGCGTAACGAACGGAGGTCGATCAATCGAAATTATTCCTTCAACAAGTTGATTCAACTGCCTTCACACTAATTCCTTACGGAACGCGTGACGAACGGGAGTTTGAACAATTTGTCGAAATCTACTAAGCGGGAGGATCAACGAGAACAAGATCTTCACGCACTCCGAGCGCAAATTATACAATTATTGCTTCGAACGTTGGAAGTCTGGATGCTGCTGATCTCTCGTTAGCGGACTCAAGACTGTGATATATTCAAGGAACAACACGGGTCTCAATTCTACTTAAGAGAACTTCTGGCTGCAGAAGGCCGCCTAATACTACTTACTTTGTTCTTTTTTTTTTTTTTTACAGCTTAAATGCATTTTTATTCAGTTGTTTGTTTTTGGTAATACATATTTTTACAGTGCAAGTGATACAGTCCGAGCTTTTCATCTTTGATACTGTATTTTTTTTTTTAATTCAAATCATACTATTGTGCTAATGTTCCTAATTTCTAATTTGGGATGTTGAGGAAATCGAGTAACTCAATGTGCTTACTTCTTAGTGAGCAAGCATTCCAGTTTGCAATGCTGACTGCTTCACGGGACATATTTATTGATCAGTGACAGTGCAGCTTGTAGCTGTTCTTCTTTTGTTTTCCAAGTGCGCATAATGGTAATAACTTCTGACACTAAAATGAGGAACTCTTGTGTAGTGAACGCAGAACTGTCGGAGGTTATGCCGAATGCAACATTGGCGTACGACAAACCAGGGGCGGGGGAGTAACCCTGAATTTTCTGGAATTTTTCTTCAGTGCACTGATACTAGTGGAGCCCTTGGCGAAGTGCACCAAATAGCTGATCTCTAAATGACCTGTTGTCATTTGGTCGACGAGACATCATAAACACATTCACCGGCTTATAACCAAGGTTGGAAAGCTCCGTTTTAATGTCCTCCGTGCTGACGGGTGGTAGTCCTGAGATCTGATTGAGCAGGCGTCGAGTGTGGTTGTGTTTTTCGTTGCTCCGTGTTCACTTTCGTTATTTTCTACCCTTCAATTTTTCATTACCAAGTGTTAATTTTCATGTGTAAAAAACGATTTGAAATTGTGAAAATCAGTGTTTCCCTGCGCCCTGTGTTTGGTTCAGGTCGGAAGATTTGGTTTCTCCTCCATAGGTGTTTATGTGTTCGTGCGTTTGATGTTCAGAGATGCCAGATGATTTTTTTTTTAAATATTAATCGTTTTGCAAACAGGAAATCTGTAAAGTTCTTCACTTATTTTGTAATGTATTAACAGTAAGTTTTCGAAGTGAGATGCGTCACGATGTACCATTTCTTGTATTTCGGTGGTTGCTTGATGGTGTGATGCAGTATGGAGCATTTTTGTGGTTTATGAGGAAACTTCGAAAATGTTCTGCATTGTGTTACATTGCCGGGCGTCCACCGCCGAATGGAGGGAGGCGATGTGTCGTGACGTGCTTCATTCTGGGAACTTACTGTAAAGACAGATCGTTCGTTTCCTTTCGTGTGTTTGTGTATATAGAGGTTTTAGAAGCCCCTGTTATTATCTGTCAATGATTCTTGATCCTTATTCAGACTTCAGTTTCCTAATTCAGTTTTTTATATTGTGTTCCCAGATCTCATATTTCCTTTCTGACGGTCATCGATTTGTGTGTTTACCTGTAGTTATTTATGGTATATGTGGATATAATTGTGCGATATTCATACACTTCGTTCGAAGGATGATGAAACTCGTAGAAACTCATAGAATGATCATAGAATTTTTTCAAATTGTCTAAAATTCTCAAAGTACGTGCTATAAATATTAACAACACAGGCTTTCCTTATCAGGATACCTAAAGATAATCTTTACCGCGTGTTGTGACAAGTAGAATTTTCAGAATTTCATTTCGTCGAGTGGCTGATAATTCGCGTTTACATAATCACATCACTTACCACAGTGAATCCTGATTCTTACCTCCTCCCACTAACAACTATCCCTTCCATGATAATCGCTAGGGAACCACGCTATAGAGGCGACCCTTCTGGCCTTTGGGCGGCGGTTATCATACTAACATTCCTTCCCTTCCCCTGGTGACTGTAAGGACGGCGTCGTTATTGACAATTTAAAGCTCGAATCACCGAAAATTGCACAACGAGAATGATTTGCTAGTCCCAAGCGTCATTCTGTGTGTTCTTTGTGCAATTTGGTTGGTTCAAGTCAATCACGAAGAGCAACTACGAATTGTACAGTCTACCCAAGCTCAAGCTCAAGCTCAATGTTCCTAATTTCTAATTTGGCATGTGCGCACCACCTTTATGGTATCATTTGAAGTTTGCTTACTTACTTTGTTCAATTTTGGTCGGGTTTTTATACAGAATTTTTGCTTATATGATATATCCTAATCCTAAGTCAAACACTGGGAGTGAAGGAGAAAGTGAGTAATGCTTCTTCATATAGTCAAAAATTCTATGTGTCACTCGGTCAAGAATCAGAGCGAATATCGATATGAATGATCCTTTTGTTTCTGTTCCAGCCACAACCGGCCTTTGGTTTTACGATTGCTCGCGCGCTCGCCTATTTTATGGTTTGTTTTGGTTCTATGTGTGTACTAAATTCTAAACTATATTCCCAGCTTAGTCAAACATATGCTCGTTTCAAGCGATAAAAATCTACGCACCAGCTGATCTAGAAGCTATGAATGAAATAGGGAAAACACGTGATTCTGATCTTGACCTTCGTTTGCCTACCATTCCTGTTGGAATAACAAATTCTTTCGATTTCTTACACGATGGATAGACAATAAACCGTCCACTGATGGGGTAACTACTTTGTTGCATCAGAAATCAAGTTTTCGTTCCTCTTTATATGGACGTGAAATAAGACTGCGTACGCGTGTATAAAATTAGTGTCAGGGGAAGTGTGGATTGAAGTCAGTTAAATGAAGAGGCAGATTTGCATTCATTAGTTAAAAGTTAAAATAACCACTGACTGAACTAGTTCACCAGTCATCCTCGCTACTCAACACTAGTCAATCCATTTTCTAGTCAAATCACATTTTGTTGCCAGCGACTACCGAAGCACTTCTAATCGAAGTGAAGCTGCTGAGAGTAGAGTCGGTTTGCATTTTGACTAAACAACTGCATCGCTCGATTCATTCACAACCCCTAAATTCAAGCATCATTCCCGCGCATCGAACTAGAATAGATGAAAAAGTAGAACAAACACAGGTGGCCTATTTGTACGTGTGCTCTCTCTTCTAAAATCCGCCTGTTGGAAGATCAGGTGAAATTGCTGTACGCGAAGAACTGGTGTCGTCTGGGAGGGGTGCAGGAGGTGCGAACCGCATCCAGGGCATGACTTGAGGGGTGCAGATCTCATCGTTCGAACAAAAAGGCATAATTGAGACCATAAGGATTTTTGCGACTATTCAAATGGAAAATCTTATTCTGACGATTAAAGAACGACTGGATCAATTTGTTCGAAAGCTATCTTCATTTTATGAGGATGTTTCGGAGCAAGATTATATAAATATCATTATTTACCTTTCAATTGGAATTCACATTCATAAACATTACGCTGTAGACAGCTGGATGCGTAGATGCTGTCTGAAAATCGGGGGCATGCTGGTGGTATCGATTTTGAAGCAACGGGGTGTCGTAGAACAAATTCCAATGAATATTTTGAAACCTTAGGACAATACCTAAAGCGTTACATAGGAGTTTTTTGCAAATTCGGAAAATTGCCAAAATGGCGTTAAAAATGATTTATTTTTCATAAAAAATCGCTGTTTAGAAGTTCATAAAAACTGGGAACTTGAGATATCAAAAAACGGCTATGTAACGCTTTAGATAATACATTTTTACAAGTTGATAAAAAATTTCAGCCAAATCGGTCGAGTAGACCCTGAGGTATCGATACTACCAGTTGAAAAAACATGGTTCCGAGAAAAACACGTTTAAAAATTCGTACAGCAATACTATGTCCCTTGAGGTGACTTCATACTTTTGGCTGTAACTTTTCAACGAAATCAAATGTCGAAATCCTTTCGGGACAACATTTCTGAGGACATAAGCTTCCCAAAAATGCAAAAAATATTTTTCGATTTTTTTCGATTTTCCAGACCGGGGCCTCCCTTAATGTAATCGAATAATTGTTCGATCGACTGCAAGCTGCTAATTTGGATCTCGAGCAGGAAATGAAAGGCGCAATGGTTTTGCGAACTTTACCAGAAACATACATACATACATACAGTGACTGCGCTCAAGAGCCGTCCCGAAGAGGATATTACGATGGAATTGGTGAAATCAAAACATCGTGATGAATACCAGAAAAGAATCGATCGAGGAAGTTGTTCCGATGAAAGTAAAGGGCTGAAAACAACAATCGAATCGAAGGCTGCGGCTGCTTTTTTGTGGAAAGCCGGGCCATTTTCGTAAGAATTGCCGGAAATATCTTGCTTCTCAGAAGGAAGAGGAGAGTAAGTCGAAGCAACAAGCGCCACAGACGAGTTCTAGAGTACCAAAAGCAGATCAGGCGCCGGTGCATCCATGTTGTTTAGAGCAATCGCAGACGTAGGTGCAACCGACGATGAAACGAAGTGTTTTTCGACGAGCGAATTCAAGCGGTGTTAAGGCTGATTTAGACGATGCCAGTCAGCGCTCCAGTTGAAGTATCCAGTGAATAGAGAACAGACACTCTGTTCAAGTTAGAGGCCAATTACTTGTTCGATACTGGTACAAGTAACTTGGACAGAGTGTCTGTTCTCTGTTCACTGGATACCTCAACTAGAGCGCTGACTGGCATCGTCTAAATCAGCCTTTAGTTCATGGATAGTGGTGCGTCGCAGCATATGACAAGCAATCGAATGTTTTTCACTGAGCTGGTGGAATACGTGCAAGTCGATCACCTCTATCCCGGAATTCGAACGAGTTTGGAAATTCTAATACGATCGAGATCGACTTTCCATTCTGCAATCCGAACGAGATCGACTTCTGCATTCTAAAATCCGTCCGGGATTCAAACTCATTCGACATATGCAAAGGTGGCAGCATTGCTATAACCCAAACAAACATAAAAATAATTCATCCGTATTATGCAGCTTACTCTCTATCACATTAACATGCCCCAATGCAGTTTTAAATTGTTGAAATACGAATGAAAATTATTACTAGATTACTTATCTCACCCTGACTTAACAATTTTTTTTGTAATTTTCCAAGTATTTCCGCTAATAATAATATATCATCAATATCAAACAATTTTGATTCGCCTCAAGGCAATGGAACACCTTTCTGCATATGTCGATTAGGTTTATATCTCGGATGAATTTTAGAATGTTTGAATTTCGGATGGATTTTACAAGTCGATCTCGTTCGGGTCACAGAATGCAACATCGTGCTAATTTCAAACCCGATCGTGTTCCGGAATTAGGGGTGGATGTCACAATGGCCAACGGGAAGAAAACAGTTGCTGCAGGTGTCGGCAACGGCGGTAAGAAAGAAGTTTTTCCGTTGTGTTTGATTCACATGAATGTCGTGTCCAACATACGGTGGCCGTTGCAGACCTTTATGGTAGTATGTATTTGCTGAAGTGCAGTGAGAAGTCTATGGTTTCTGGTGTTCCTCGACACAACGAATTTTGCCAGCATACGTGGCACCGACTTTTCGGTCACAGAGACTACGATGTGGTAAATTTGATTAATAAGAAAGAGATAGGTACACAAATGAAAGTTTTCGACCGTGGGATACGACTGGTGCGCGAGTGCTGCCTAGAGTCTTCACAGTTACACAGAAAAGCATTCCCAAAGGTAGTGGAAAGGTATTGTTGAAACCACTGGGCACTGAAACCCAAGTGGCCGAATTCACTTCGTCTGAGTGACAGCAGCCCTGGCAACCGGAAAACAGTTTGAGCGAAAAACGTCAAAGGAAGCCATTCTTTTTCCGATCCAAGAACAATCCAGATCAAGACTGAAAAGTTCTAGGTGAGTCTAGAGATTAAATTCGTGGTTTATTTATTTTATTCAAACTAAAATTAATTAGAACGTAATTCCGTTTCCGTAATTAGTTTCAGGAATACTAAATGTGAGTTGATTTAGGCCATTTTGTTATTCCTTCAGTTAATTACAAACCTTACTTACACAGCGCTTGGAAACATAGACAGAAGCATCATAGAATCCAGGCACATTTTTCCGCAGTAGAAGAAACTAAATATGTACGTAAACAAACATACTTACCTTTATAATCTCGAACTAAAATAAACTTATATGTTTCTAGTTTGAGCAGATTCAAACCGAACTGCTACAAAAGGAGTTTTCAATTCTCAACATTTCTCATAAGATTTACCTATCCTCACTTTGAGATGGGAAGCTGCCGCTTATGTAATGGCCCGGACAACGAACAGATGGTTGCCTGCGACGACTGCGAGACATGGTTGCATTTCGCTTGCGTGAATGAATCACCCGGTGTGGAACATCGTGATTTCCGATGCTCGGAATGTGCCGCGAAGAGGGAGAAAAAGGGGAAAAAGTGCGGTAGCAAATCCGCGACCGGAACTGTTCCGAAACCCTTACCTCAGTTCGTGGCTCTCGACAATCAACCACCTACCGGTAACATAACCACGTCTACGACTCGAACGATTATCTCGGAACCAAGACGCAGAGTGAGAAATTCCGCCATCCGAGGGAGCGATTACAAATCGCTTGTTTCAAGAGTCAGCAAACGTTCCGCTGTTATGGAGCTTGAAATGCGTCGGATGGAAGAGGAATTGGCGATGAAGGAGAAACAGCTAGAGGCGGAAAAGCTAATCCGCGAGAGGAAGTTGGAAATTGAGCAGTTGATAGCGCAAAAACGATTCCAGCAGGAGAAGGAGCTGCAGGAGAGGCGACTGGCTCAGGAGAAGGAGATGCTAGAGAAGCAGCTGGCAGAAGAAATTGAATTTCAGCGGAAGCAGCGCACTCTACAAGAATAGCATCAGCGTGAACGTCACCAATTGGTGTTGGAAGAAATAGGAAGCGAAGACGGCGCCGTTGGGGGAGAATATTTGGACGACTTTTCCGAACACGACAACCGGGAAAAAGTGCACGACTGGCTAATCCACCATGTCAATCCGGATACGAAAGCAGCGGCTCTCAACGAAAACGTGAACGAGGTTCTGAAAGTTTACGAGGACCAAACGCCCAAGCGGAATCCGGAGGTACCGCGACAGCCGAGACATGTCGTCCCACTCCAGTATCAACAGGTCAACCGTCAATTCCGCAAGCAAGAATCCGTTAGGGATGAAAGCCAGAGAACTGAGGACGTATTGTCAACGTCGACGACCAGTTCTCGAGACGGGTCGGGGCCTACCAGGGCACAACGCGCCGCTCGTCAAATCCTTACCAAGAAGCTACCTACGTTTACCGGAAGAATTGAAGAATGGCCGCTATTTTACAGCAGCTATATAAACTCAACGGATGCCTGTGGATTCAGTAATGTCGAGAATCTTGTCCGCCTTCAAGAGTGCCTGAATGGTCCAGCACTCGAATCCGTTCGCAGTCGACTACTTTTGCCAAATTTCGTGCCACAGGTGATTAAAACGCTCCGGATGCTGTACGGCAGACCCGAGCAGTTGATTCACGCGCTTCTAAATAAGGTCCGGAAGGCGGATGCTCTGAGAAGCGACCGATTAGAAACTTTTATTTCTTTCGGGATGGCGGTCCAAGAATTATGTGACCATTTGGAAGCAGCTAACCTCCAAGATCACCTGGTGAACCCGATCCTAATACAGGAACTAGTCGAGAAACTTTCGGCTGCGACGAAGCACGAGTGGGTGATACAACTGGGCAACGATTGGCCTTAAACGAAGCTCGTACGGTGAAGAAGCTGTACCTTCCGAGACAGCACGTGAATTTCAGAGAGATTATCGGTCAATATCCGCACCTTCAAGGACTGTACTCGGCTAACCAAGCAGGAGAGGAGCCAAAGATTCTGATCGGACGTAACAATATCCATCTGATGGCAGCTTTGGAATCAAGAATCGGAAACATCAACGAGCCAATCGCTGTTAGGTCTCTCCTCGGTTGGACAATCTACGGACCTCGGGGAGCTTCGCACATTGAAGGCTTTTTAGGCTGTCACCGCGAGCTTACGAACAAGGAACTGCATGACGTGATGCGTGAGTACTTCGTCGTAGAAGAAGCTGAAGTCACAGTGAGCGAACTGTCTGAATCGGATGAAGTTCATCGAGCTAGAGATTTGCTGAAGAGAACAACCGTTCTTGTTGATGGTCGTTTCGAAACCGGATTATTATTTAAGCGGGATGATTTCGAGCTGCCTGACAGCTACCCTATGGCGCTAAAGAGGTTGGGTGGTCTCGAGCGACGACTGAAGAAGGATCCTTCCCTCGAACAGGCTGTATGCCGAAAAATCAAAAAATACCAAACGAAGCAGTATGCGCATAAGTTGACGGATGAAGAGATGGCGTCGGTGAATCCCAAGAAGGTTTGGTACCTACCTCTCGGCGTTGTTGTCAATCCAAACAAACCTGGCAAGATACGTTTGGTTTTAGACGCGGCGGCTCAAGTGAATGGAACGTCGTTAAATTCCATACTGCTTTCTGGACCGGATCTTTTAACATCGCTGCCAGCCATAATTCAGCAGTTTAGAGAACGACCGGTGGCTTCAAAGCGGACATACGCGAAATGTTCCACCAATATCGGATTCGGGAAGCTGATAAACACGTATTGTTGGAGTGCGACCCTGTTCTGTTACGATCACAGCCGGCACCCGTCAAAAAACCGGAGGCGATTGAAGAGAAATGATCGTGATTATCATTATACCTATAGTCGACTGAGAACGCAGTATACAATTGTACTTTTAACTCTTAATACGTGAAATACATGTTTATTCGTTTGTTACGTTACTTCCTCGGTTTACTCTCACATCGTAACAAAGTGGCGACGAGGCTGTAAGAAAAGTCGTGCCGGTAGTTTCCCGTTTTTCGTGAAAACAGGTCGAAAACGCCGCGTCGTGTTCCATCCACGTGTTTCCCATGCCGTTACCACAACCACCGGTGCCACCAGGCAGCAACATGGATCAACCGTTCAAGGAGACGATCTTGCAGCTGCTTTCCAACCAACAGGCACTGATGACCCAGTTGGCGGATCAGATGGCCAACATTCAAGGGAATGTCAAGAACACCAACCAGAATTAGCTAGTGCTAGATTCCTTAGTAAGTAATATTAGGCTGTCAAAAAAGTCCTGCGGTATTTTTTTTGAATTTTCATTTGTTCATAAAATTAGTTACAATCATCTGTTTCATATGCGTCAAATATGCGCCGTTTTGTTTGATGACTTGTTCCCAACGAGATGCCAACTTCATACTACCCCTGTTATAGAAGCTCGCTTCCTTATTGGCAAAAAACTCGGATAGCCAATTTTCACAGGCCTCTTTTGTGGCTAACTTCTGACTACCTAACTCGTTCGCCATGGACAAAAACAGGTGGTAGTCACTTGGTGCAAGGTCCGGACTATACGGCGGATGCAAAAGAACCTCCCATCCGAGCTCCCGGAGCTTCTGGCGCGTCACCAAAGAAGTGTGTGGCCTGGCGTTGTCCTGATGGAAGACAATGCGGCCTCTGTTTATCAAAGATGGCCGGCCGAAATTCTATAACCGCTATTAGGTATACTGGTGCTCCGGAACCAATCCGTTGATGCGATGTGATGTGAAACGAAGCCATACAGCCACACTGATTTACGTTTTGAAAGAGAATGATATATTTTTCAGCGGATCCGCGCGTTTTGTACTTTAGCGGTACACGCTCACAGGATAGAGAAAAATCGGCAGACTCAGCTAAAGGGGCGAGTCCAACGAGACGAACGAATGAGCGTTATAAGGCAGCGATGGCAAAAAAATACATTCATTCATACTGATTTTTACCTCCGACCGAGAAGGTCGTCTTTTTCAGCTCGGCGTTTTGGCGTTTTGGACAGCAGACTGGGACGTCTCCCGTTGGCGATTTTGAAGCAGATTCATTTAGCGTGGCAGCAGAAGGCGAATAAGAAAAGGCATCAGCTCGTTTTCGACCGTGGAGAGTGTGCGCTTACCGGCCAGCCGGAAAAGCGCGCGCTTTTGTGGCGTCACCGACGCTGTTCTCTTTCGCGCTTGTTTCAGTGACTAAATAAATTTATTACCATACGATTAGTGTAAATATATGCTCGCAAATACGCACGGTGAAGTGATTTAGCCCTTCAGGACCAAAAGTTGTAAACAACATAAATTCCATAGTGTATTTCTCTTGTTTTTTTACTTTTACTATAAAAGTGGTTTTTTGCGTTCTTCGGAGTGTTTTATCTCCCGAACCAGTGTTGTTAAAAATATTTTTCGGGCACATATCCGAATAGTGCTTACCAATTCTTGTGCTTACTAGAACCATTCTGCCGGCTATACCCACGGTGTAGCCAGGCAACACCATGGCATCCAGTAGCTCTGGGCCTCCAGGAGGCCGAGCTACAAATTTATATCAAGGGAAACCGACCCAACGCACCGCTCCAAAGTGGGCCGATCCTAATAACGGGAACCTGCAAATTTTGCTCCTACGTGCTACCGGAGAGAACGTGCTACCAACCAACCCGTTCATTGTTAGGAAAACAATCACCAATGCCGTTAAAGATTTCGATAGCGCGAGGCCTTCACGAGACGACAAGAAGAGGATGCAATATGTCTTAACATCCAGAGATGAAGACACTATAGGTAAGCTACTTCTTATTACCCAATTAATTGATAAGACACCTGTCGAGGTAATCTATCACCCAACACTAAATCAACTCAAATGCGTTGTCACCTGCAGAGAAGTAATTAATTTAAAGGAAACCGAAATTCTTACCGAACTTGCCGACCAAAAAGTGATCGAAGTCAAGCGGATCACTAGGAAAGAGAACGACGAAATCATACCTACAGCCACACTGATTTTGACCATTCGTGGCACAGTAATCCCAGAAACAATTTCCTTCGGATATCTTCGCATCGGGACTAGGAATTTTTACCCGAACCCGATGCAGTGTTTTAAATGTTTCCGTTTTGGACACACATCAAAACGATGCCAGCATGAAAACCCACTTTGTCGAAACTGCGGTAAAGAACACGAATCGGAAACAGAAATTGAGACGTGCAATGATATCGCATACTGTGTTAACTGCCAAGGGAACCATTCCTCTTCTAGCAGGAAATGCCCTGTATGGCTCAAAGAGAACAACATTACAAAAATTAGAATAGATCCAGGCATCTCTTATAAAGAAGCCAAAGATCTATTCAATATTCAAAACAATGGACAAACTTATTCTAGTGTCCTGCAAAACAGGCTGAACACCCTTCAAACTGAAACACCCACTGCTAGCTGCAGTAAATGCAAATGTCAATGCACCTCCGCCTTGACAAATTCCGACGCGAGTCGCGAAAGCACTCCATCTTCAATAGACACCACTATCACGGAAACCGATACCTCGACCACCGAATCAGAATATGATTCCGATGTTTCTATGGCAATCTCTGAGGCTCCAAGGAAAACCAAAAGGAAGATATCTTCCAAAGACACATCTTCAGAGGAGCTAAAAACCTCGGAAGATGAACTTCGACAAAATAAAGAGAAACAAAGAAAGAAGACACGAAACAATCAGGAATCAACGGAAACCACACCACAAAAAAACAACACACAAAATAACACACAAAACCAAAACACACAAAACACCAACACACAAAACAACAACACACAAAACAACAACACACACAATAACAATACACAAAACAACAACACACAAAACAACAACAAACAAAACAACAACAAGAAAACGACAAAAACACTAACTTCCTCCACCCCAAACAAAAATGACAAGAAATCCGGAAAGAACAGCACCCCTTCAAAGGGGAAATAAGATCCACCTTACTCGTCAATACATTCACTCCAACGAGCAAACTAGCTATTCAATGGAACATTCGAAGTCTCCAAAGAAATTTTCCGGAATTACAAACATTAATTTATAAATATAATCCCACAATCATAGCTCTTCAAGAGACTATGACGCAGAGAAATTTTCACAAAGATTCTATCAAAGGATACACCACTTATTTCAAAGAAGGACCCAACCCTTCATTCAACGGGGTTGCAACTTCAATAAAAATCGGCACCCCCCACAATTTTCTCCCCGTTAACACCGCTCTACAAGCAGTGGCAATACGAATAAACCTTCCTTTTCCAATCACAGTAGCCAGCATATACATTTCTCCTACGTCCGACCCGGCTCTTCTACGGAATCAACTGGACCATCTTCTAACCAACTTCCCTCCCCAGTTCTCCTTATGGGTGATTTCAATGCTCACTCATACGCCTGGGGATGTTCATACCTCAATCGAAGAGGTTCCATTTTAGAGGATTTTCTCTCCGATAATACTCTCACTCTTCTGAACAACGGCCAACACACCAGAATCAATTCTGCTTCTGGCTCTTCTTCGGCCATAGATCTCACCATCGTATCCCCTCAACTTTGTTCAAAGCTTTCATGGAACACTCACGATGATTGCTGCAACAGCGATCATCTCCCAATATGTATTTCCCTTGGCCAACCTTCTCCAGAAGTTTCAACAAGGCCTAGATGGAAATTTGAATATGCAAACTGGGCTGGCTATCAATGTGACATTGAAAGCTGCCTCTCAGCCAAACAAGATTGGACACCCGAGGACTTTTCCCAAGCCGTCCTTGAGGTTGCAATTCGGCACATTCCTAGAACCAGCGGAAATCCTGGTAGAAAATGCGTCCCATGGTGGACACCTGAAGTAAATAAAGCTATCAAAGACAGAAGAAAAGCCTTACGCAAGCTAAGAAAGGCCCATCCGGATAACCCATCTAAGCACACTCTGCTAGAGGAATTCCAAAGGGCTCGCAAAAATGCTAGAGCTATTATTAAAACAGCCAAGCATAATAGCTGGATTAAATTTGTCAACGATATTAATCCCAACACGTCGTCAAAGGAATTATGGAGCAAAATTGGCAGGCTTCATGGGAAAAAAAGGAACAACGAATACAACCTTCTAATCAACGGTCAGTACACAAATGATCGCAAAACGATAGCAGAGGCCTTCGGAGATTTCTTTGCCTCCACCTCAGCTAACCAAAGCTTCGATACTACCTTCCAAACTCGCAAGGCAGAATGCGAAAAAATCCCCATTGATTTTGACACCGATGCAGATTTTGACTTCAATAGAAATCTTTCATTCAAAGAACTAGAATGGGCTTTAAACAAAGCAACACGGGGCTCCACTGGACCAGATGACATCAGCTACCCAATGCTGAAAAACCTACCCTATCTTGGGAAAAAAGTTCTTTTAAAACTTTACAACAATGTATGGAACAGTGGAATTTTCCCAAATTGCTGGAAAGAGGGCCTAATGGTCTCTCTGCCTAAACCAGACAAGAATAATCACCTGCTGGACAACTTCCGTCCCATCACTCTTCTGAGTTGCGTCGGTAAAATCATGGAAAAAATTATCAACCGGCGCCTAACGACCTTTTTAGAGTCAAACAAGCTGCTCGACCCTAGACAATTTGCCTTCCGCGTGGGTAAAAGTACAGAAGACTGCCTCGTAGCTCTCGAAAAAGTCCTAGACGACGCTGCTGAAAGTAATCTGCACGCAGATGTTGTATCACTCAATCTTAGCAAGGGCTTCGATCGAGCATGGAGGTACCCAGTTCTGAAAAATCTTTTCAACTGGGGGGTTCGTGGTAGATTAGGCTTCTTCATCAAAGGGTTTCTGGAAAACAGAACCTTTAAAACAATCATCAACAATCACAAGTCTTCATTGAAAAACCTTGAAAACGGGTTTCCCCAAGGTTCAGTCCTTTCTCCAACACTGTTCAATGTTGCCATGCAACCTATTTTTGAATTAATTCCCGACAGTATAAACATTTTTGTTTATGCTGATGATATCACTCTTGTTTCTGTCAGTGGCTTTGGGCTAGCACAGAGAAAGAGACTTCAAAGTACAATTGATTCCATACAAAACTGGGCCCAAAACATAGGATTCCAATTTTCGCCAGAAAAATCCCGATTCATTCACATTGGCAAAACCCTCAAAAAGAAATCCGCCCTAAAGTTTAATCAAACCGAAATCCCTCAGAAGAGAACACTAAGATTACTGGGCGTAACCTTCGATACCAGGCTTAACTTTTTACATCATGCTCAATTAGTCAAAAAAACAGCGAACGGTAAAATGAATATCCTGAAGTCTATTACAGGAAGTTTATCCTCTGGACACAGAGAAACATTGCTGAAAATTATCAATGTCTGGTTGATCCCCCAAATTCTCCACGGAGTAGGCATCTTCAGCCGTGGTGGGGACAGAGTACTCAACGCCATTGAACCCATCTACACCAAAGCAATAAAGCTAGCAACAGGAGCCTTCATCACGAGTCCCACTTCTGCCGTCATGGCGGAAAGTGGCCATCTACCTTTCAAATACCTTGTGACAAGAATTATCACAGGTAAAGCCATCCGACAACTTTCACTTCCTGACAATGACCCCCATGTACCATTAGTAATTCGAGCTAAAAACTGGTTCAAAGACCTCACAAATCAGGACCTTCCCGATATATGCGCACTTTCAACTGCCACGGGAAGAAAATGGAACGTAAAACCGCCGAACGTAAATCTTGATCTTCTCAAGTCTGTCCGTGCGGGAGACCCTCCACCAAAAGTGAAAGCCTGCTTCAATCAACTCACGGCAACACACTTCAAATTCGAACACCAGGTCTACACAGACGGTTCTGTTAACTCCGATGGAGTTGGGTGTGGAATTTTCGAGAACAGATACACCGATAGCTTTTCTCTTCCACCGCAATGCTCCATCTTCAGTGCGGAAGCTGTTGTTCTACTAATAGCTACACAAGAGTGTACCCATGATCACCTTCCTACGGTAATTTTCTCCGATTCAGCTAGCTGTCTTCAAGACCTGCTCAGTGGAAACAGTAGACACCCATAGATAATACAGACAGAACAGGCTGCTTCAGAAAAAAACGTCTCCTACTGTTGGGTTCCTGGTCATTCCGGAACCCTCGGAAACACAGCCGCAGACAAACTGGCCGGTAAGGGTAGCAAAATAGAACCACCAGTTATACCCTGTCCTCGAACTGATATAGCTCGCTGGGTCAAACAGCAAATTCGCGAAAGCTGGAACATAGGCTGGTTAAATAGCCCTCCCACCCATCTCCATCAAATCAAAAATACCACACTTCCTTGGTTTGATCAAAACAACAGCAAAGAAAGACGGGTTTTAACCCGTCTTCGAATTGGACACACTTTTTTCACACACTCACACCTAATGAAGAAAACCGAAAGACCACTTTGCGCATGTAACTCAGCCCAAGTCTCAGTTAGGCATCTTCTACTAGAATGCCAACACACCAAAGATGCTCGTGCCCGACACAATATAGGTCAGAGTCTCCGAGACACTCTCAGTAGAGACGAGACACAGGAAACCAATCTAATTGCGTTTCTGAAAGAAACCGGCTTCTTTGGTAAAATCTAAAATACATTCTCATTTCAGTTAGTCACTTCACCGCCGCGTATAATATATAGATATAAGATATAGATACGTATACGATACGTATAGATACGTATAATATATGTAGATATAAGTAAATAAAATGTATATATATGTATACATGTACATGCGCATGCATGCACAGGTTTATGTACAAAATTACAAATCTAACAAATAAATTGGCGTATGTATGTGAATGCATCTATAAACATATAACATACAAAAATATTAAAACAAATAAAAATATATAAACATAAACATCTTCCATATATAACTCACAAATTAACTTTTTCCAGCATATGCAGCAGTACTATATAATCAAACAGCATACCTTTTAAACATATTATTATTTTATTTACTCAATTCTAACCACACTAATTCATACTTATCCAGCATTTTCCTAACACCATTAAACTAACTACATTTATAAATCACCCAACATCACATCATTCCTTCCCACTCCATCCCACCCCTTCTCCTTACCTTTCCTTTCCTTTTCACCCACCCCCCCACTCCCTCCCTTTCTCTTTGTTCTAGAGCTTGGTTCTACGATGCTTCGTCGCCGCTTTGGTACTAATTAATAACAATACTGAGCTGTAACGTACTCATATTAAACATCTTATATGGCATAGGATCCTTTCCTGCCTTCGCCCGGTTTTACATCTGAGCAGACAGGTCCGATGAATATGGTTTTTTCTTCGTTTTCACCAGCCTCCTCAAGACTGGTGCTCAATGGCTCTTCTCAGAGCTAGAGGCGAATGAACTGAAAAGTTTAAACCCTCTTAAAGCCAAAAAGAAGAAGAAGAAGAAAATACATTCATTACGATTTGTTCGCTCGTTGGATTCACATTCAGGCTAAAAAGGGTCCTTTTCAAGATCACAAAATTATCTTTAATCTAAAGAGCTTATTGTTTTGTTATCACTCGATATCCCCATCTTGTTCGGCTAAACCTTTCTGTTTAGCGATTGCGTTTGCCACTCGCCACAGCTTTCACAGTTGGAAAATTTCTTCCCATCCTGCTTGTGACATGTTGTACAGTAAATTACATTTAACGCGACGTGCCGAAGCACCGCTCAGTGTCGCATTGGAGGCGATTTTAACCTGTAATTGAACATTTGCGATGACAGTGGTACAGTGTCGACTTTCAATGTGGGGTCATAATTTGGACCCCGAACTCTATGTTTACAAAAATGTCCAACTAAATATGTCGCATTACAGGTCCGTCAAATTAGCTATATGTCGAGCTAAATGTAAATTACTGTACTTTCAATCTGGAAGCAATTTAAGAATTCTTGAAAATTGAATAATCGAGAAAGTCCCCAACCATCAATAAGCTCAGCACAACTGCCAAATTCTCATACTCATCATATCTTGGCAAACAAATTATGAAAAAATCATTTTGTGTTTTATTATTATTTTGGATAATATTTTAGAATGCATTGAACTGTATTTCATAAACTCTTTTTTGAAAGGTTTAATGGCACTGATAAGCGCCGTGTTTTATGGAATGGTTCCAATTTAGAAAACTTAGTACTCGTGGTTTTGAAAAACAGGAAGTGGGTTATATCTATGGTATAACCGCAAGGGTGACGTAGGACTATCGTTGATTTAGAGATCATTTTTTTGAAGTTGAATCTGAATTCATTCTGAATGAATGAATATTTGGAGAACTTCGAAAACGAGAGCGTTACGTTGGAGGCACAAGGTTTTATGCATCCAATATTGGATACGGAAATATCCTACTGATGGGGAAGAATAATCTTCAGAAGCTATCCTGTTAATTGCGATTGATTGAAAAACCACAAAACCAAATGTATTTGGTCACAGTGTTACATGGATAGAAAACATTCAAATAAACTCTTTCACATGAATGTATTTTTAAATTCCTAGAGGAACTGGCAGATTATTTTCCGGATCTTTCTCGATGCTGAACGGCATCCAAACGAAAAGAATTCCGTGCGTGTATGTGTATGTGTAGCGGCTGCTTCGATGGTCACCTTCTCTTCTCCTGAAGGATCGGCTTCTCTGTGCTCCCTCACAGTTTCAAACAAACTGCTTGCGTTTCAGGGCAGATCTCGATCCTTCGCCGTCCAGCACCCTCAGCAACGATGTTGTCTTGTCGATGTCCTCACGAAAAATGAATGTGTCTCACCACTAGAATATCGCTTAAGTATGCTTTTTGTGCGTTGTGCTCGCGTGGCCGAGTGGTTAGCGTCAAACCTAGCATGCCGGGGGTTCGGGTTCGATTCCCGTTCTGGTCGGGGAAATTTTTCTTCAAAAAAATTTCCTCTGACTTGCACAGTGGTCACGCGTTTTCTAGAGCTTGCCACTCAGAATGCATTCAAGGCGTGTTATTTGGCATAGAAATCTCAATTAAGTACTAATGAAAATGACGCAAGTAATATTACGTTGAGACGGCGGAGTTCCTCTAGGAACGTTAGTGCCATATAAGAAGAAGAAGAAGATGCTTTTTGTGCGTGATTGAATCGAGAGAAGGCGTGGTTTACGATGGCAATTTGGAAGGCAAACTAGAGGGGAATGAACTCTCTGAGCTCGGAACTTTCGGCGATTGAGCAATAATCGATTGCGGGCGCATACAATATTGGATACGGAAATATCCTACTGATAGAGAAGAATAATCTTCAGAAGCTGTCCTGTTAATTGCGATTGATTGAAAAATCACAAAACCAAATGTATTTGGTCACAGTGTTACATGGATAGAAAACATTCAAATAAACTCTTTCACATGAATGTATTTTTAAATTCCCAGAGGAACTGGCAGATTATTTTCCGGATCTTTCTCGATGCTGAATGGCATCCAAACGGAAAGAATTCCGCGCGTGTATATGTGTGTGTGTGTGTGTGTAGCGGCTGCTTCGAGATCTTCCCGGGGAACCGTTTGTGGCATCACTCTCCTCCTGATGGATTCCCTTCTGGCCTAAGGTGCACAAACAGGCTCTTGGTGACACCGTTCATCCGCGTTTTCATGATAAATGAAGAGCTTCACCACAACAGCGACAACATGCTCCAATCGCTGTTCAATTAGAACTGAGTGGATTTCCGAGCGGCGCTCGCTTATATACCGATTGGCGATTTCAATAGCCTGTTTTGAAAGCAAATTTAAGACTATTGAAACAAGTTTTTGGATCAGAAAGTAACAAGTATAGAACGCGTAGACATTTTATCTTTCGAATGAAGTGTTTATCATACCAATTTGTTGTTTTGGAGCTATTAACACTCAAAATCTCGGTCTCCGGCGTAACGCTTTCGTTTCCGAAACTTTGATTTTACACCCCGATATAGAAATGAAAGACGTAGTCCTACGTCAAAAAACCATTTCGAACGCCCTCGATGCCGCCTTGTTCTGGATTTGCCACCAAAGCAGTTTGTATAAAGAACAAACTTTTTCTTCTGCTACCTGCTGCCGTTTTGCGATTGCGTTTGCCACTCGCCACTCGCTGCAACTGCCTGTTGTTGTCTTGGTGTCCACGGAACCGATTGTGGTCTGTTCTGAATGCGGGTTTTCTTATCGTCGCGAGCAGCTTTGCCAGCTAACTCGATAACTTCGGCGGCCGAAACTATATATCGCCGGCTAGGTGGACTGGTGCACTGGTACTAACGCGCTCGGCCTAGCTACCCTTACGGAGCAATTGGCGGATACACCTACGGTGAATTGCAGACCAACACGGTTCGAGCTTTGTCATGTCCAGACATGGCTGCTCGTGTTGCTTTGTTGATTTGATGTGATGCGAAACGATGTGGTGTACGGTTTCGATGAGAATGATCGTTACGGCAGCGGAGCGGGGATTTTTAAGCTGACTGGCTGGCTCGAGAATTACGCATGTGTGAGACTGCGACCAATGTTTCGTTCATATTTTTTCTTTTTCCTTTCCAATCATGCTTCATTGTATTTCGCTGCTGCTCTGGTTGTCCGTTTTGGTCGGTACGATTTGAGGAGCACAAAATGGACCAATCAAAAATGGGCACATAGTGCATTTGGACAATGCTTGATATTTCACAATTATTCAATTATTTATCTCAAGAAAAATGAAATGTTATTCGTTATGATAGATGCGTAGATATATTTCCTATCAATTGATGCAAAAACCTTTGCGATCTATTGAGAAATGCTCGAGTTATAAGCGTTCCAAATCTTGTATTTTTTCCTACTTGTTCAGTGCCTAGATTTTCATTTCACCCCCTATATCTTCCGGTTAGACGTAGTCCTACGTCAAAACCATTTTCGGCAGCCCTGTTTCCACGTTCATCGCCGGTACAGGTGTCTCCAAACGGCGAAAGAAGAAAATGAAGATTCAATAACCTATTCCTGTAGAGTTAATCGAGCTTGTGTGGATTTCAAGCTGCAGGAGCTAAAAGAGGATCAGTTTAAGGCACTAATTTATGTGTGCGGGTTGAAATCACCTAAGGACGCGGACATCCGGATGCGCCTGCTGTCAAGAATCAACGAGATGCAGGACATCACGCTGGAGAAGATAGTGGAGGAGTGCAAAAGTATGATCAATTTGAAGAAATACACTTTGCTGATCGGACGTCAGGTTGCCTCCACTGCTACGACTGTTGCTACGCAAGCTGTTCGATCCAGTTCTCCCCATCGTAACTAACACAAGAAGAAGTTTGGCAGTAACAAATCCGACAAACCGAAGACACCGTGTTGGTCCTGCGGCGGAATGCATTTTTCCAGTGAATGCAGTTTTAAGACACACAAGTGCCGTGATTGTGGTCGTACCGGCCATCGCCCTTTTCTGTCACCTCTGGCGTGCCGCAGGGCAGTCACTTGGGTCCTCTGCTCTTCGTACTCTTTATTCACGATATTTGCGCTGTTCTCAAATCGCCTAAGTTGATGTATGCAGACGATCTAAAATTGTTTCGTGTAGTAACATCACGTATGGACTGCTGTGCTCTTCAAATGGATGTAGATACTCTGCTGGAATGGTGCTCAATAAATGGCATGGAGGTGAATATTAGGAAATGTCATGCGATAACATTTTCGCGACTTTGCTCACCAATCACATTTGAATATGCGATGGGGTCGACCGAAGTGGAAAGAGTTGCAGCCGTCAAAGACCTGGGAATCGTGCTCGACAACAAGCTAAAATTTACGCAGCATATTGCAACGGTCACCGCTAAGGCTTTCATCGTTCTCGGGTTCATTAGACGCCACACTCAGGCATTTAGAGATGTCTATTGCCTCAAATCGTTGTATGTGTCTCTCGTACGCAGTATATTGGAATAGTTTCGTACAACATGGAGGCCGTAGTTGAGGAAGAGCTGAAGCGGCTTGAAGATTTAGGCATTATCACACCAGTGACCTATGCAGACTGGGCAGCTCCCATCGTAGTGGTCCACAAGCCTGATCGGTCAGTGCGCATTTGTGCGGATTTTTCTACTGGGTTAAAAAGCGCACTTCAAGCGAACAGCTATCCACTTCCACTCCCGGAAAACATATTCAAACGTATGGCGAATTGTACGATGTTTAGTCACATCGATTTGTCAGATGCTTATCTGCAATTGGAGATCGATGAGGAAAGCAGGAATTTCGTTACCATTAACACCCACAAAGGGCTGTACCGTTTCAACAGTATTTCTCCCGGTATAAAGTGTGCACCCGGTGCTTTCCAGCAGATTATGGATGCCATGCTCAGTGGAATTCCTTGTACATCTCCGTACCTCGACGATATCCTTGTCGGTGGCCGCACCGCCGAGGAGCACAAGCAGAACCTGTACCGTGTCTTGCAACGTCTACAAGAGTATGGATTCACGGTAAAATTCGACAAGTGCAAATTCTTCATGCATCAAGTAAAGTACTTGGGCCAGCTGTTGGACACCGAAGGCATTCGTCCGGGCCCGGATAAGGTGAAGGCAATCGTAAATATGCCTCCCCCTCACGACGTTCCCACACTTCGATCCTACTTGGGTGCGATAAATTATTATGGGAAGTACATCCGAGATATGAGTACCCTACGTCAACCGCTGGATGAGTTGCTCAAAGAGGGTACCAGCTATCAGTGGTCCAATGTCTGCCTACGTTCTTTTGACTATACGTTCACTATAATCCTCGACTTCAAAGAGTTGTATCAGCAGATGCATCGAATGTGGGCATTGGTGCTCGCATTGCACATCGTTTTCCTGACGGATCAGAGAAGGCAATTTATCACGCATCCCGAAGTCTGACGCCAGCTGAGTCCCGCTACAGCCAGATCGAGAAGGAAGCTCTTGGTCTGGTTTACGCCGTTACAAAATATCACCGAATGATCTATGGGAGACAGTTTGTTATACAGACCAACCACAAACCGCTCCTAGCGATTTTTGGGTCAAAGCGTGGGATTCCTCCGTACACAGTCAACCGCCTTCTGACTATGCTTCTGTACGACTTCCGCATCGAATATGTTTCCACGGATCACTTCGGGCATGCAGACATCCTTTCTCGTCTAATCAACTCACACGTCAAGCCAGACGAGGACTACATAATCGCGTCGCTAGAAGTCGAAAGTGTCATCTGCAACATTGTCTGCCACTCTATCGAATATTTTCCCATCTCTTACAAAACGATAGCGAACGATACCTGTGAGGATCAGACTCTGCAGAAGGTCATGGAGTTTGTGCAAAAGGGTTCGCAATCTGAAGCTAAGTCTCTCTCCGGAACACCGGAGGTCCAGCAGTTCTTCGCTCGTCGAGTTTCGCTGTACGTCGCTCACAAAGTGCTGATGTACAGTGACCGGATCGTAGTCCTGAAGAAATTGCAGCAGAAGGTACTCCAGCAACTCCACACAGGGCACCCAGGCATCGATAGAATGCGTTCACTGGCCCGGAATTTTGTTTATTTGCCAAACATCGATGATCAAATCACCGCGCTAGCTTGTCAGGAGTGTGCCTCGGTCGCAAAAGTAGACACCAAGACGAAACTTGAGTCGTGGCCGACTCTCGAGAAACCGTGGCAGAGAGTTCACGTAGATTTTGCTGGTCACATCAACGACACATACTTTCTACTAGTGGTGGATTCATTCTCCAAGAGGCCGGAGATTATTCCGACCAAACGCATCACCACCGCTGCAACAGTGTCGAGTCTACGGAAGACCTTCGGGAGATTCGGTATGCCTGCGACGCTCATCAAGACAGCGACATACCCCGGTGCGTTTCCGTATTGGTGCGTATTGCGTTTCCTTTTCCGAACAGACCCTTCGTGTAAACCGGACGTGTACGTTATGGATGTGGGAACCTTTGGGGCAGCTTGTTCACCTACATCCGCTCAATACGTGAAGAATTTAAGTGCCTCCCAACATGCGGACCAATCCCAGACGCAGCAAGAGTTATAGTTCGCCGATACTGCTGAAGAAGCCATCAATCGAGCAAAGCAGGACCACTACGTGCATTCGAAAGCTGGATTCGAGCTGCAAAGCTGGGTCTCGAACGAAAGATCGTTCACTCGAGCACTAGGTGAACAAGAAGCTGATGATCGGGTGCCGCTGCAACCAAATGATGATGGAGCAACGGAACGTGTTCTTGGGATTATATGGTGTCCCCATGAGGATGTGTTTACTTTTTCGACAGCGACCGACAAAGCGGATTGCCCTCCGATGCTTAATGAGCCTTTTCGACCCGCTCGGATTCCTATCTCCCTTCACAATCCATGGCAAGATTGTTTTACAAAGCCTGTGGCGCACTGGTTGTGATTGGGGTCAGAAGATCGACGACGATAGTTACACACGTTGGTCCCAGTAAAGATCCCGCGTTGTTATCTACAAGGTGCTTCTCCGAAGGTCTACGAAGACTTACAGCTTTATGTGTTCGTCGATGCCAGCGAACAGGCGTATGGTGCAGCTGCTTTTTTCCGAATAACAACCGACGATGGTCCCCGGTGCTCATTGGTGATGGCAAGAACGAAGGTGGCCCCGCTGAAGCTGCTGTCAATCCCTCGTATGGAACTAATGAGTGCAGTGCTAGGCGCGAGGTTGCTGAATTCAGTTGAAGGTAACCACGAGCTGAAGGTAATGAAACGCACGCTCTGGACCGATTCGCAAAATGTGCTCTCATGGATCCGATCCGATCAGAGGAAGTATAAACCATTTGTGGCCTTCAGGATCGGTGAAATTCTCCTAGAGACGAAGATCGACGAATGGCGTTGGGTGCCATCAAAGTATAACGTGGCAGATATGCTCACCAAGTGGGACTAGGGCCCTTGCTTGGATTCGGACGGACCCTGGTTTGCTGGATCTCAGTTTCTGCAGCAACCAGAGTAGATGTGGCCGATACAGAAAACACCCGCACCAAACACGAAGACCGAACTTCGGGCATGTCATATATTCCACACATTGAAGGCTTATGAACCAATAATCGACGTTAATCGGTTTTCCCGGTGGAATGTTCTACTGCGTACGATCTGTTGCGTCTACAGGTTCCTTTCGAATTGCCGTCGTCGGATTAATCGAGCGTCCATCGAGGTCATTCCGGATGCTACCGAAAGAATGCGGAAATTGGCAATCCGTGATGTCAATTATTCCATTGTTCCGCTGAAGCAAGAAGAATACGAATTAGCCGAAGTTCTGCTGTGGAAAATAGCACAACGTGAGACGTTTGCGTGCGAAGTAGCTATTACATTAAAGAACCGTCAGCTGACATCGGAAAATTGGATTCCGATTGAGAAGAACAGTGTCATCTATCACTGCAAACCGTTCCTAGATGAGTGTGATGTATTACGGATGGACGGTAGGACGAAATATGCGGACTTTATTCCACACAAACGATTCCCCATCATTCTACCAAAAGACCACGAAATCACCGATCTGCTGCTAGCGGAATATCATCGGCGTTATGGACACGCAAACCGGGAGACAAAGTTTAACGAAATCCGACAGCGTTACTATATCCCGAAGCTGCGAAGTGGTGTGAAGAGGGCGATGAAAAATTGCCAATGGTGTAGAGTCAAGAAGAGTCGACCGCAAGTACCTACTATAGCACCTCTATCGGTTGAACGATTGATGCCGTTCCTGCGACCATTTAGTTACGTTGGCGTCGACTATTTTGGGCCAATCGAGGTGACATTGGGACGACGCGTAGAAAAAAAGTGGGTTGTACTTTTTACATGCCTGACGATCCGAGCAGTACATTTAGAGATTGCACAAAAAACACTGACTCGTGTATCATGGCCATACGGAGATTTGTGCTGCGTAGAGGCCCACCAATCATCATTTTCTCCGATAATGGTACCAACCTGAAGGCAGCCAACAAGGAACTCCAAGAGCAAATACGTCGGATCGGGACAGGCTGTGCCAATGTCTTCACCAATGCCAAGACTCGTTGGTGCTTTAACCCACCATTGGCCCATCATATGGGGGGCATATGGGAGCGTATGGTACGGACGGTCAAGAAGACTATGGCAACACGAATACGAACCGTAGAATGAACGATGAAACTCTTTTAACCGTTATCGCCGAAGCCGGAGAGATCGTTAACTGCAGACCATTGGTCTACATGCCGCAAGAGTCAACGGACGCTGAGGCGCTCACGCCCAACCATTATTTGCGCGGTACCGTTACAGAATTGAAGGATCCTTGTATCGCACCAACACGTCAGGCTGAAGCGCTTCGAAGCACTTACCAGAGGCCTCAGTACATCGCCGATGAACTATGGAAGCGGTGGCTAAAAGAGTATGTCCCTTCGTTGAACGTGAACAGCAAATGGCTGGAAGACTCGAAACCACTTAAGGTAGACGACCTAGTGTTCATCACAGACGATCAGAATCGCAATGGATGGGTCAGAGGGCGAGTGAACAAAGTCATCGCAGGCAAGGATGACCGTGTGAGACAGGCAGAAGTTCACACTTCCGGTGGACTGTTCCGGCGAATATAAGGTTAAGAAGATGATGTTTATATATATTATATAAGGTTAAGCAGATGATATTTATTGGATACTGTAGTGAAAGCAAAGCGTATCGATTCCTTGACTTGGAGTCTCGATTATCAGAGACGCTCCCTTTTAGAGCTGGGAGCATAAATCAAAGAAGTTTCAGACGACAGCCGGATTGCATTTAATGTTGAAGTTGATGCTAATGGTATGAACGAGGTGGAAGTTCCGGATGAGAATATAGAAGTAAGCGATTCTATGTACGACTCGATCGATTCGATTAGAGAACTGGATTATGCTGTTGAATCCAGCGGAATAGTGGCTGGAGAAGACGAAGATAATCGATCTTCGTCTACCGATCTACCGATTTAACCCTTTCATTTCACTCGAATTCTATTGGCAAAACCTCCAACAGAGCCCAGCGTCGGTCTGACCTTGAGCTTTTCGTTAGAATCGGGTCTCATTCCCATTGTATCCACGATGACAACGGTACGGTGTCGAGATCTGGATACGAAATTAGTTTTCCACTAAGGGCCTGTCCACAACGTGGACAACTTTAAAGGGGGTAGGGGTTACGAAAATATCCACACTTGTTCACGGTGAGGGGTTAGGGGGAATAGATTACATCCACGTGGACACTAATAAATATTTTGAATAAAATATATAAATATCTGTATTCAATAATATATGAAAAATATTCTGTATTTCTAGGAAATTTATCCGTATTTATGAAAAAAAGGCCTATATTTTAAATTCTGTGCTCAAATTTGTATTCTGGGACTATTGCACATGAGTAATATTAAAAATACACGATAATGCTTTCGATTCAGCTTCCGCTGTCAATGTAAATGCCGCTTAGTTTATGTTTTCTAAGAACTCGAACAACAAATTCTTTCACGGGACCGTATCTTTCGAAAAATGTCCCTAGCAGCGATGCTCTTCTCCGTTGAATTGTAATATTTTCTGGAATACGCTTGTAGTTATTTGGTTGTACAGCAAGTTCGTGTGCGCAACTGATGATAATCGAATCGAGACGCTGATCAAGAATAATTTTTGGTATACGACACATCAATTAACAGATTCCTTACAACTCGCTTTATAAATGAAATGAAAACTCGCAGTTCGAAGCAAATCGTTACAGGCGGAGACAAATATAATCATTTACAACAATGTTGAGCGAAAATAAAATCTTTGAGGTGCCATACAAATGAAGCATACATTTCTGCATAATTCAAAAATTGATCAAGCAAACGGAACCAGATTTGGTATGTGGAGGTTTTAGAGGGCAAGAAACATTTCTAAGGTGGTTCAACTCTCCTTCCACCTCTCTAAGAGGTGGCTGCCATAGAAATGAAACACGAATTTGTACATAACTCGAGAACTAATGAAGCAAAAGAAACCAAATTTGGCATATGAAGGTTTTATTGAGCAATAAATGTTTTTATGGTGGTTTGACACTCCTTTACCCTCCCTAAAGAGGGAGTGGGAGGTTGCTGAACAACTCGAGAACTAATCAAACAATTGGAATCAATCTTAGCATGTAGAAGTTTTAGGGATCGATAAACGTTTCTATGATAGTTCGACACTTCTCGCCCTCTTTAAAGCAGGGCCCGATACAAATGAAACCCAAATTTCTGCATAGCTCGAAAACCAATCAAGCAAATGGAGCCAAATTGGGGATGTGAGAACTTTTTGGGTATGAGAAATGATTCTATGATGGTATGACCTCTGGAATGGAGAGGGGGTCCCATAAAAATATTACACATATTTAAATCAAACATATTCCAAGAAAACATGACAATTGAAAATTTTCGGGAAACGCGTTGGTAGTTCATTTGATGATTGCGCTACCGAAATTGATCTTCGTTCGAAAGTGGAAATAGATTTTAATGTGATAAAACGCACTCCTATATCTTCTTATATCTATATAAATAAAAATGGATCGCCGAATGTGTCGGTAAAAGCAAAACTCGAGAAAGGAATTGTCCGATCTAAGGCTATCTTTATTCTATCATATTTTCTGTATCAAACATTTATTCCATGCAACGGAAAGGTGGAAACCGATAAAATCGTAGAAATCATCCAAGTAGACCGGCATGTGAGAGCTCGCTCGATTGGCCAGTGTGTGGCATGTAAAATACAATGTCAATATAGCTTAACTTGGGGCTTAACCTATAACGGGTTAGTACCATTATCCACCACCGCAAGCGCAACAGTACACAACCGTTAATCGGGTAACGCTTCAACGCATACACACACACATGCACACGAGCCGCATATCCGCTCCTCCATATATCATCCTGCACTCTTTCACCGACACCGACGAGGTAAGTCGCACATTTGGCGATCCTGCCATTTCTTTCAAGTGAACCAATAATCTTCCATCGTTTTCAATCTTGAAATAAGAGTTCGAGTTAAAAGCAAGTGAATTGTGACAACGCAGTGCTAAAGCATTCCGGAAAGAGCTGGAAATATGCATCAGTCGTTTACAAACGACGCCATTCGAGAATTGCAAAAATTGCAAATCTTTTGCAGCCAACGCTATATGACGCCATTAAGTAACGCAAAATATCAAAGCTGCATTCGTTTCAAAACGACGCTATAGCAAAAACGCAAAACTGCAATCGTTTCAAAACGACGCCATTGTAAAAAAATGCAAAATTGCAAAACTTCAGCAATCGTTTTAAAATGACACCATTGAAAAAATTTAAAAAAAAATGCAAATCTGCTGCAGTCAGTGTAAAACGACGCATTAAAAAAAAAGTAGAATCGCAAAGCTGCTAAAATCGTTTCAAAACTATGCCATTGGAAAAATGCCAAAAAAACGACTCAATTGAAAAAATACATAATTTCAAATCTGCGGCAATAGTTCCAAAACGACTCCCATTAGAAAATACATCCGCTGCAGTCAATCTAAAATGACGCCGTTGTAAAAAAATGCAAACTTACAAAGCTGCTGCAATCGTTTCAAAACGACGTTTTTGAAAAATGGAAAATTGCAAAGCTGCTGTAATCGTTTCAAAACGATGGAATCGAAAAAAATACATGATTGTGAATCTGTGGCAATCATTCCAAAACGGTCCCCATAAAAAAATGTATTCGTTGCTGTCAATCCAAAACGATGACACAAAAATATTCAAAGCAAAAAAAAATTGATAAAATGTTTGGCTGAAAAAGTTAACGATATCTTTAACAACCATAAACGAATAAGATCCATCGACCAATGCATAAAGCTCTTGCATCGAATGACTGGTTCACCGGTGTCTTATAGCTAAAATTATGTATGTGGCAAATTACAGGTTGAAACTCGTAATCTCTACAACATACTTCCGAAAATCTTGAACTATGGCACACGACAGAAAGCACATTCGATCGAAAGAATGAACCCAGGTGAACTTCGTCCTGATGATAAAAAACCGATGCAAGAAACAAATCCCAGCGACATCGACGAAAGTGAGAGTCATGATAACAGCAGCAAATGTTCATCGAACTACAGCGGTGGGAGCGGCCACGAAGAAGCTGCAAACGAGATCAATGCAAGCGACCATAACGGTGTTTCCAGTGATACTCCCAGTGATGCTTAGAGCCCACATTGAAGACCTACAAACTCAAGCAAGTCAGGAGTCGAGCTTCTAAGCACAAACAACCCGAAAGGAAAGCAACATGAGCGAAAAGTGAAGCAACCCGAGTAGATTCTCGCCGATTTCTCGACGGTAGTCGCACTCCTACGTCGCACTCCAGTCGCGAACCCGAACACCCGGCATGATAATGTGAGACGCTAGTCACTCGGCCACGGGTGCAATCCAAGTGTACCTCGCTTAGATAGCTACCAGTGCCTTGCTTATAATAACCTAAATGTCATACCGCAATATTTGTCAAAGCTTCAGAATAATGCTTTCAAAACCCTGTGAAGTAGTAAAATAGGAATGTTGATAAAAGTCAACTTCATCTTTTCTTATACTACACATACTCTTTTGCAGTCATTGAATGGTTTGTTGTGGTTATAGTTGTACTGTTGGAATTTGTTTTTTTTTTTTGAGAGAGGGGGAGATGTGTGGCATGTAAAATACAATGTATACTGTATACTGTATACAATGTATACTTAACTTGGGGCTTAACCTATAACGGGTTAGTACCATTATCCACCACCGCAAGCGCAACAGTACTCAACCGTTAATCGGGTAACGCTTCAACGCATACACACACACATGCACACGAGCCGCATATCCCCGCTCCTCCATATATCATCCTGCACTCTTTCACCGACACCGACGAGGTAAGTCGCACAGCCAGGAACTGGGTATAGACCATAAAACCGTTTGGAACCATTTGCAGAAGATTGGATTCCAAAAAAAGCTGGATGTATGGGTGCCACACGACTTGACGCAAAAAAATCTTTTAGACCAAATCAACGCCTGCGATACACTGCTGAAACGGAACGAACTCGATCCATTTTTGAGGAAGATGGTGACTGGTGATGAAATGTGGAATGAAGATAATGGGATAATGAAGTTGCCTTCTAAATGGCCACAAATTCGCGAACAAAACGGCGCATATTTGACTTAAATTGGATAATTTTAAGTATGTTAAATAAAGCGTCAAATTTCGAACAGAAATACGACATTTCTTTTTCCCCAACCCTATATTTAAGCGTTTTTGAAACATTTTTCAAATGAAAATATCATAATATCAAAAATATAACAAAATAATTATCTGAAGATACGCTACGCATGCGACAAACTATACAAACAACTCGAAAAAGTATGACAGTTGCACCGATATCTTTCACTCGATCGATGCTAACGACTTACTCGATATCTATAATCTAAAAACATAACTAACGAGCAAAATACTTATGGATTTCTATAAGAGGGTTCATTAAGTATAAAAAAATTATCATGGTCTTTTTTCGGATGTTTCACGATATGTGACTACTTTCTAGTCGAATATCTGACTATTTTCTATTTATACAATGAATATCTTTGGAAGCACTGAAAGCGTGCAAATACTCTTTAAGCGTTTTGAATGAAAAACATAGCTAGAACAATTCGGAACTCAACGTGTTAATGCAATCACACACTTGTCTACATAGAGGCGATTGAACCTCAAAATGTAAAGCTTCCTAAATGTAAAAAGTAAAGTGTTGGTGTATAGATCATGCGACTCTGTCGTGTTGTTTATTTTCGGTTTCATTTGTTGATACGAATATAATTTAATTATGATATTAATTAAAATAGTGATAAATGTTGCTTCTAGTACACGTGCACCATTCCATACAAGAAAGTCCAGAATAATACGTATGTGCACAATCCGCCAAGAAATCCATTGGTAAGTAAACTCTTTCGACTGATGAAATATTTCTGCCAGTTCGAACCAGATTTCATCAGTAGCATACACCAAAGTCCGAGCACCGCTAACACGTAGAACAGAAAACCAATTATTCCGGTCAATCCCAGCACTCCTAATGAAAATCAAACCGTATTATCAATGGCTTTGTTTGAAAATGAATATCTGATTTGTAATAACCTGCAGTACTTCCAGATAGAGCAGCCATCGATGTGCGGCAATATTCAACAGCGGATGCATTATTCCTAATTGCCGCCTCACTGTATGCGATAATCTCGCCGGATTTGGTTTCACGCGTTTTGACTCGAGTTGTGCTCATTGTGATAAATATATCTAAGCAGAAATCAGTTATCAATTGAGAATGTGAATCGAACAAATTTGGTGTTTTTCATTGATCAATCTCAATTTACTGTTTTGACGTTTGTCAACGTAAACTTATCACCTCCCTGCCCAGTATAAAATCGTTCATCTTTTCGGAAAGTACAATGAGGAAATATTTTGGTAATTCAGCATACGAAATGTATGTAGGTTAAGGGCCGTCCAAGATGGTGGAGTTAACAGGTGGTTCGTAATTTACACTATTTAGAAAAGACGTTTGAGGAATGGCAAGACGAAAAGTTTGGATTTGTTTATGTTATTACTTACGTTGGTATGGTTACATTTGATTTCGTCGAAGGTATTTGAAGCATTATAATAAATGATTTCATGATTTTTTTTTTGAAAATGAACGTATTTCTTACAATGGAAAGGATATAAAAAAGCCATTGTTTGTATTCATTTTCATATTCACATAAAACCCCAACTCATTAAATTGTTTCATCCCGTATTGTGCAAAAATGCTCTATGGGGTTGGGGTCTAGGGACTGGGATGGCCACTCAAGCATTTCAATCTATTTGGACTGAAAATAGCGCACCTTCAAGGTGTGCTTGGGAGCATGGGAGCATTGTCCTGTTCGAAGATATAGCTTTTATATTCATTTTCCTTAGTGACGGCTTTAAGTTTTCCTCCAAGACATTGACGTAGGACTCAGTAGTCTTCTTGAGTCATCGATCTTGACGAGATTGTCCACCCCATTCCAAGAAAAACAACTCCTCACAAGAAACGATTCTCCACGGTGTCAAGCAACAGTTGAGTAAACTGGATAGCTCAGACTTCAGACTGTCATTTCTTTGTGTTTTTCAACCTCAAACTTACTCTAATCGGTCCAAACAATCTTCTTCCAAAAGTCAGTATGACTGGAGCTCCTGGTCGTGGACCGTCATCATTCTCCTTGAACCGTTTTGCTCAAGTTTTGATGTCATAGGATTTGCTTTATTTGAGGGGCTTAGAATGAAAGGGGTGTAAGTGATTTGATCGATTTCTCTACATCGACTCTCTCTTTGGGTCATAACTTAGCTGCAAATACATTCCCAGCTGTATTTACCAACGTGGAGAATAGGTCAGAACCTCATCTATCGGATTCTATAGCAAACTTAAATTGGAAAGTTTTTGCAGTTGAGTTATTAACTAAATAAAAAGTTGATGAAGAGAAAACGATCAAGTCACTTACACCCCTTGCATTCTAAGCCCCTCATTTCAAAATAAATCATGCGAAATCTAGTTGCAAATCATGACTATGTACCAAAATTGCATAAAAATGTAAAAATAATGATAATCTTTATATAGATACACAGTTGCATGTTAACCCTTTTCGGTCGTATTCAATTTGGACATGGGTGCCATACTGGTCGGAATTATTTTTACTTGAAAGAGCAGTGATGCATAATTTGTATGATAATGAAGGATAAACAAAATTTTTTCAATTCGCTGTGAACTTTAGATGTGTATCTACGGACTAATGTGTTTTAAAATGCTGTTTTTATATAAACAATATTCTAAAACTCTCGTTTGTGCACCATCTTTCGACACAGTCCTTCAAAATAAGGTCCTGATTTTTTAATACAGTTCTGCACGGTAAAAAAGGTTTGGTGGCTGAGAACAGACATAGGAACGCGAAGATTTAATTTTTCACTTGCATTACTATTTCCAAAAATGTACACTTTCACGAGGAGTTGAAATTTGAGCAATTTAAAAAAATAAATACATTACGTGTCACTTCTCTACAAAATCAACACCAAATTTTGCACGAATTAGAACAAGTTTATATTTCGTAGGCCATCCTTAGTTTCCAATCAATCCAAACAACGTATTCGGCCAAGCTACGACATGTGGTAATTTGAATCTCGCTCCACGCAGAGGTAGCTGCTCGTTTAAGCTCAATAAAACTCGCATACCGCCTATTCTTCGTGCGATCAATCTACATAAGTTATCGATTGGGGTGAGAACTGATAAAAAAGCAGGGTAGTCCAGAATCGAAGCCCCAGTCCTATAAACCATATAAAGGACTACCGACTTTAATGAAATAAGGCCCTATTCTGTTGGAATAACACGGTGGTTTCGATGCAAAAACGGTAGCAAATGAATCAGGAATACATCCTTGAACTCCTATTGACATTCTTTGTTTTAAAGAGGCTTTAAACTTTTCAGTTCATTCGTCATTTGAAACAGTTACAAACAGAGAAATAAAATCTAACATTAAATAAATTTGAAATGGAATAAGAGTGCAATCGAGGTGTTTACTTGGTAAAAAAAATATTCAGGAATGTCCACGTGGACAACAGGGGGAGTGGTCTGGTCAATGTCCACGCTTGTCCACGAAGGAGGAGGGGGGAGTCTAAAATCGTGCTTTTTGTGTCCACGTGGTATGTGGACAGCCCCTTATGTACCCAGGGTTCAGGAATGTCCACGTGGACAACAGGGGTAGTGGTCTGGTCAATGTCCACACTTGTCCACGAAGGAGGAGGGGGGAGTCTAAAATAGTGCTTTTTGTGTCCACGTGGTATGTGGACAGCCCCTTATGTACCCAGGGTTCTGCTACCTGCCTTTCTTTTCCTATATACTCGGATAATGCCGACACCACAGCTATCTGTGGTGCTCAACAACTAAAAAAGTAACACCTCATCTGACGCAGCTGTCAGGAGGGTTAAAAACCAATCCAACCGCCTACACTGTTTTGGTGTTCGAGAGGCTGGCATCAAAAACACGATTGCATATGAGAGTGCTAAATGGCCTCAAAATCCTATAATCTGCTCTACAAAATCTACAGTAGCCGGAACATGGATAAAATTAATACATTTCCAGAACGCACTGGAATATACTAATGAAATAATTTCTGCAATTAATTTCGCTGCCTAATTGTTGCAGGAATATGTCTTCGATTTTTTTATGAGGGGTCACCCACCAAATTAAAAATGGAGCATGTAACGAAAGTTTAAGAGATTTCAGAACCATATTCGCATAATCGTCATTCGCGTTGACGGCATTGAGCTTCGTTTACGAGTTGAGAGGAACGTCAAAAGATAATTGATTTTCAGGTGGAATGAACACGTTTTCTAAAATAAAATTATGAATGAAAATTTACTCCTCCGTATCAAATTAGTATTCTAATTAAATGATACACATTTTTCTTCAGGTGATGGAAAATTCTCATACAAAAATTGTTTTTGTAGATTATTTTATTGTGCGTCTATTCCCTAACTGGACAGAACGACTAGAAATAGTCGCACTTGGAACGGTCGTAAAAATAGTTGCGTTTGCTGTTGACAGATAAATATGTCAAAAGTGACAAATCTTATAATCGTCATTACCAATTATTCGTGTTTTGCGAGCATTTTTGTGAAATTCAAAATATTGATAGCAGCATGGAATATACAATTATTGAAAACATTCAGCATCATCGGGCTAACACAAAATATAATTGTTTATACGAATACTACTTCCTGGGATTAACACGATCGCAAGAAGCCCAAAACAACCATCAGTTTCTGGATCGTCGACTCTGAGCACTTTCCGAAAATTAGTTGCAAACAGACGAATCTGGTTGATCAACCTGTATCCGAAAAATCCTATTTGTATTATTGGTTATGTATGGTGCGTCTATTTGCTAATTGGACACGACGGTCGTAAAAATAGTCGCGTTTGTCGATGACAGATAAATGTGTCATCGATATCGATGCGAATCGATAATGACAAATCTTTGTTTATTATTTTGTGAGCATTTTCGTGAAATTTGGATTCTTTGGAGTTTCAATCATCGTCAATTTATGAAATAATGCATGCATATGGAATTGACTTTTAGGAGAGCTTTGTAGACACGCCAAGTGAACATTGGAAAATTTGTTGATGAATTAAACTATTTACAATTGGATCTTCATCAACTCTTGATTGTTGGCGAAGTTGCGTTTGCAAACAGAAATATCATGCACAACCAAGGATACGGAATTATAGAACAGAAGTTAATGTTTAGAATTTTTCCAGACATTTAGAATAGAATAGTAGAAAGGCTTAAAACAGACGGCCCTATTACGAAAAATTGTTCTTTCCAATGATAACGTATGACCATCTCCAGGTTTTTTAATTTTCAGTGTGAACGGTGCTCATATTTATTGTAAGCGAATATCATAAAATTAATTTCTTGTCAACTTACCAATTTCGAACTACCATTTTACAATCCAATTGAAGTTGTTTTTAGATTGATTAAGACATAATTGAAAAGAAAATTAAATCCATCGATTATCTATTACTGAAATACAACAATAATAAATGTTCTCTTTATTTAATTCATTAGTTAAATCCGTGCAAGAAAATAGTACCAAATGTAGTGATTATTATCGTTAGTATTTGTAACTTTGGATGCTTGCTAAATACTATTTCTTCATACTGCTACGAAGAATTCATTGCATTGCAATGTACTTGTGCATGAACATGCGAAACGCTCATAACAAGGTTTCAATTCTTTCACACAAAATCAATTCAACTCAGTCAACTCTTCCACACGAAATCTCGATAGATTTGAGATTCGAGAGCGACACAGCTTGAAACAGATGAAGTTATTCATCCGTCGGAACATCCGTCAGTAACTTTGGACGTACATCTTCCGGTTGCGCAAAGGTGTAATTCATCCACTTTCCCCATAAAGCGTGCTGCACACTGTAGCTCTCAATTGTTCGATGCACTATTCCCCATAGTGTATGTGATGTAATCATAAAGGCCCATTTATATGTTGCTAGTGGCTCACTTGACAGTGAGCAGCTACTGAGCAGGTGAACCCGCTTGACAATTGGTTGACTCGCCTTGTCCGTTCACACAGTGTGAGCTGCTGGCGAGAAACTAGACACTACAGCACGGGTTTACCAGGGATGCCAGGCGATTTTTCAGATGTGCATCAAATAATCATAAACAGCAGTCAGGTCCGAATTTGACAGATGATTGATCCGAAATTGACTTCTTCATCGGCAGTTTTCGTCTAAGGTTTTCAGTTGCATTCATCATTATACAATTTTATCGCGAAATACACGCTGATCGTGTATAAAAATACTTTGTGCTAAATTTCTTCGAACCGAAGGTACTATCTGAAAAAAGCAGAAAGATAAAAGGATTTGGGCCAGGAGTTGGATTCAAAGAAAAGGAGCAACAAATACAATATTTAAAGAACTTTATGACGATGGTCCTTGAGATTACAGAGCAGTGTTGAGAATAACACCTGAACAAGTGGAAACTCTGTTGGATTTAATTACTCCAATAATATAACACCAAACACAAATACACTCATGAGGGATGCTAACCTGCAAGAGTGAAATAAGAAATGACATTAATGTGCTTGATGTGTTTTTCCTCGGAGAAAATCCACATGCATATATAATAAATTCAACAACAAGGCGACTTTTACTTTTTCACTATTGTTTAAACTAGATCATTCAAACGGTCACTTCACACATCGAAGGTTTTCGGTTACATACCGTTTCAATAATTAGATTTATGTATATGGTTTGCGTTACAACTAAAACTTCAAAGCTGAAATAAACAAATTGAATTATCACAGTTCCGGTTTCGTGGAAGAACTGGGGCTATATTCGCTCAATCAGCGGTTTATCAAGCCAATTATCATTCCTAAACTCAAAATTTAGTGCGCAGTTACGCAATATATTCTTCATTCACATTTTTTTAAACAAACTTCAAAACCTTAATGTAAGTTTAATGGAATGCGCTATATAACAATACCAATTAGAATAAACATTGAATAAGCTTTCAAACTTTGTTCAAAAGTAAGTGATGAATTCTAGTTCCCTCCGGTACGATGGTGAAGACATTTGAATACATTTTAGTACCATATGAAGACATTTGAAAAAATCACTCGGCATCCCTGGATGCGAGTGCGAGTAAAATCAAAAAACTTTGAAGTAGCTCGCACGCCGGATCTTGCATGACACTAACTGGCATGATGTTTTCACACGGTGTGAGTAGCTATACTGCAGTAACTGTCTAGGCCGTCTCGTATGCGTACTCGCACCGTATAAACTAGGCTTAATGGAATGTTAAACGATGGAATGTCGATGAACGACAAATTCCCTTCTACGTTGAAAATTATAAAATTTATTATTATTATCCAATCGGAGATTTTCAATTATAAAAAAAAATTTCATATTGAATGCAAATAATGACGACACGATATTTTGTTTACCAATCCAAATATAATCCGCCTACTACTCTACCTCATATGTATACCTTGGTCTTATGAATATGTCAAAATACAAAAGAACGAGGGTTCTCTTGTTGTGATAAGAAAGTTCTGTATATTTCAATGTTTTTCTCTCAGTAAAATATGGCTCATATTCAATATACTGACGGTCTAGTTCGTGAATACGTTCTTTTCCGTGGATTTTCCAATACTTTGAAATCATTCGATGCGGAATTAAAGAACGACAAAGATAAAAGTTTTCGCGTGGATAAAATTATCGATCAGCTAATGCAGCTGATTCAGGCGCATGATCTCCAAGGACTTCGGGACCTTTGGGCTCATTTAAATAACCATCTGTTCCGAAATTTGGAACATAGCTTTACTACTGGTACGTTTGTTCAATTAATAGGTATAGTGATTCGATCTACATGCAATTATTTTGCCTTTCAGCCGTAAACAAATTGGAACAATCGATCTTCAAGTTTTACTTGGTCATTGCGTATATGTCGAATAAACCTGAGAAAGTTAATGAATTTTTCACAAAATTGGCATCGGAACTTGTCTCACAAAGCGAATGGAAAGAGTGGTTTTGTAAGTGATTCACAATTTTCAAAACTGTAACTGTAATGTAACAATTTGCTCGTTTTAGTTTTTCCGTTCTGTAAAAACCCGGAAGAACATTCTGCTTTCGCAGTTTGCTTTACGAAACAGTGGCAGGATACTTTGCTGATTTCGTTGCACAACTTTTTATCCACCATTTACCAATGCATGCCTCAGCCAACCATTTCGAAGGTGGACGCAGAGAGTAATCTGCTTCGTAAGTTACAGGAAGAAAATGCCCAACTGCGCGCCAAACTTCAGAGTATACAACAGCATACGGCACCTACTGCTACAAGTTCCTCGCACCAATCGAGAGTATCTTCGTTCCACGAGCAAAAGTATACACTTGACGGAAAAACTCGCTACAGCTCTCGAGCGGCCGGAAACGCTCAATTTCTAAATGATATCATTCCTTTCGACATTCCCCCTCCACCTCATATAGTGGATGATTTTTACATAATAGCCCAGGAAACCAACAACATTGGTAATGCGGCGGAATCTCAAGCACGTGGACTCAAATCGTTGATCAAAAACATCAGTTCCGGTGGCAGTCCAGTGTTGGGACGTAAGGATACAACGTCCGATAGAAACAAGAAGCGATCGGGGAGCGTAGGCAGTCGTAACAATTGGATCCATAGTTAAGTGTAAAGGCGGAAATATTTGTGTGTTTGTCATATGTACCTATATAAACAATAAAGGATCTCAGCATGGATGTATTATCAAAGGTGTATCGGATAAAAATAAAAACAAATCTTTCAAGCGAAAGCCCTTCTGAATCAACAATTATAACAAAACTTGTTGCTACTGGGAACAACTAATTTACGCAGAACAATATAAAGTTTTTGTGTTGCTGATGCAATGTGCTTCGATTCCTAAGGCATTCTGATTCACATTAATTGCACTTTCAGTATTCTGAACCCAGTTTTAATATAGCCGAGATGACATTGGCAAACTATAAATGCATAGATCATTGGAAATTGTTTTAACGGGTTCTTTTTCTATATTAGTGTATGTAATTATCGAGATTCGTGAATACTGTACGGGTAAATTAACGGCTGACACTGATCATTGACATTTACTAAGCAATGGAAGCTTCAAATGTAGAAAGTAATAAACTTACTGTTTAGAGTTTTAAAGTCAAACTGGAGCCCGTACAAGTGTATCGCATACAAGATTCTGTATATGCTTATAAAAAAGTATATCTGGTGCATATATATTATTTTTTTGCAGATTGTGCTACCTTGCCACCATTACACTGTTTCACTAAAATACTAGAACATCTAGAAGTATATGTGTTTGTTCGACATCGTAGACCTATGATAAATAGAATATCTACAGCCCTATTCTGTATACCGACGGATTTGCATTTCGTTCGATTTCTAATTTGGCATTCCCTATTTTGAGCGTTTTGTACATTTAATGTTCGAAGGGAAACAGATCGAACGAAATGTAAAAACAACTCGAATGAAATACGGAGTGGAATTTGGTCAAGTCCGTCGAAATATTTCAAATCGATCGAAATGCAGAATAGGGGTGATAGTATCTTTCGTTTGTGAACATTTAGGCATCGCCGATGATAGCACAAAGAGCCCGTTTATAGTCGCCAGAGCATTCGTTCTGAAAAAAATCGTCATTCATTAGTAAAAGTTTATGATATTTAGATAATGATGTAGTGAGGAAGGTAGTGTGAAAAGTTAATTTGTATTAAAAGAAAGAGTACATAAAATGAACCATAGATGACAAGCTCCAATTTTTCAAACCACATGCACTTTTATATCCTGTATATGGGTTATAATCAACTCAACTCATGTCGATTTACTGCATGAAAATATATCATCGTTTATGAAAAAATAAAGATGAAGCATTTTGTTAACAATCAACCACACCATGAAGAAATAATAGCATAAATATAAACCCTTTTTCAAAAATAACTACATTACCTCCTGTCATCGTACGAGAGCGATATCCATGCGAATGAATGGTTTTCCAATTCCACAAAAAAACGTCGAATATTAAATATGCGTCATGTGGCAAATTGTTCGTTATTGAAAAATAAACAGAAAAAATGTTAAAATTGTAGTTAAAACGTGTCTATGACATTTGCTGAAATGAACCGTTTGCGGGAATAATGAATATTCTCGAATTTCTACGTAACGCGGTCATGTTTTCTACTTCTAGGCTATTTTTTCTGGTGCCTTCGACGGGGGTGAGATTGGGTCAAAAACGGAGAAAGTCACTATTTGTAATATCGTGACAAATAATGTGAATATTTTTGAAAGCTGTGCACCTTTAATAAGAGACATATTTTCACTACTTCCAATGTATGATACTCAACTGTAGTACAAATAGTTATTGTTTAATAATTCATCGAAGTTTGATAATCCCCCAGAAAAAAAAATTTGCTTAGCTTTATACAGAACTACTACAAGAATTATTCTTTTATGTTTTGTCTAGATGAATCATTGTTGTTTTTGAACATCAAAAACGTTTTTACATGGGAATTTCAACATTTTCGAAATAATCTCTTATTTACGCTGAGTGGGGTGAGAATGGGTCAAGCAAAAAATGGGCAAATTGGAAAAAGAGCATCTCACATGTTCCAAGTTCACCAGAAGGAATTGAGAACAAAGGAATCGAGGAATTCCGACGAAAGAAGTTTGATATCCCTCCAGAAACCAGCATCACGGCAGAAGACATCGTAGAAGGCAGACTTAAGAATGATCTTCAAATACTATAATTTCCATTTGATTTACACCATTTTCGTAACTCATCATTCAAGACACTTACATGTTGTCAAATTATCTTGAACTGATTGTAAGCTGTCCAAACAATTCAAGAATAAAAACGGGACACGTAAGCCCAGAAAAAAAAACCAAAAAGTCATAATATTTTTAAAGAATTTCATTGAGTGAATAAAACCGACAATAAAACCAATCAATCAAACATTCTCAGATTATCTGTTCTTCACAACGAAGGAATGTTCAGATGCTGGAGTGACTTGGCGAAGATTATTATGAATTATTATTTGACAATAATAATAGGGTTTATGGTTTAAGCATTGAGTTGTGACAATATTATGTCCAAATATTGTTCATTGAAAAATATTATTTCAATAGATGCAGTACTACCAGGCAAACACAAAATATAGTCAGTTAGCTTCACGAATTTCTTACATTCCATAAATTTATTTTCTATTTCTGAAAATATTTGCGCACAACCACTCACAACTGGTAAGGATTGTTTGTTCCTCTTTGTTATCACATTAATTATAATTCCTGTAATGTATTTGAACAGAAAATTTATTTTACTAATGTTACTTTGAATCTCTGGCCATACAGGAATAGATTTTCACGCATTAACCCACAACGAACTACACTCGTGATTGATTGAACTGTGCCCAAACCTACAGTATCGAACCTGACGCTCGCTCAGCATATTGGAACGACTCGATGTGCTCGTGTTTGATAAGTGCTGATGGAAAAGAAATTCTGGAGAAGTGGGTAATGTTATACTGTTATGTTTCTCCTTTGCTAGCCTTCGATTTTTAAATATACTCCAACGCAGTATTGTAAAATTTATCCATAGTTTTAAGAAATTTTTAATCAACGAGTTTTTACGCAGGACTACTTCTTTCAATAAAGCTACCAAATCAGGAAATGTCACGTTTTTATGAAATAGTTTCAAAGTTAATAACTATTTTTGTTGCGAACCAATCGAATTGCAAATTTACTAAGAATTGTTTGATATGTTATACATTCTTCTTTTTTTTCTTCTTAAATGGCCCTAACGTTCCTAGAGGAACTTGCCACTCCAGAGTACATTCAAGGCGTGTTATTCGGCATAGAAATCTCAACTAAGTACTACTAATAAAAATGACGCAAGTAATACTACGTTGAGAAGCCAAAAGTTCCACTTGCCAGAAGAAGAAGATAGTGTAAGGGGAGCGGTCCCCAACTGAGGGTGACAGCCTAACCACGCTCAAGTAAAGGATTCCGAAATTGGAGTTCGAAAGCAACGGACAATTTCAGAATTTGCGACTTCTTCTTCTTCTTCTTCTTCAATGGCACTAACGTTCCTAGAGGAACTTCACCGTCTCAACGTAGTATTACTTGCGTCATTTTTATTAGTACTTAATTGAGATTTCTATGCCAAATAACACGCCTTGAATGCATTCTGAGTGGCAAGCTCTAGAATACGCGTGATCACAGTGCAAGTCGGAGGAAATCACTTTGACGAAAAATTCCCCCGACCAGAACGGGAATCGAACCGGCATGTTAGTTATTACGCTAGCCACTCGGCCAAGGGAGCACCAAGAATTTGCGACTGGTTACGATAAATTGTATGACATGTTGCATAGATTATTCGAGGATACAAGGGTGATGAATCTTTGTTACAAAGGGTAAATTTACTAGAGCTAGAGCTTTCATAAAATCTCTATCACAATTGTTCGGCATCGCGTTAACCATATCAGAATTAAATGATGGAGTTCAGATTTTTGTTGAGAACTAAAAAAACTTATTCATCGGGTTCAGATCAATAATTGTACTTAAGTGAATAACATGCTTTCGCTGAGAATCCAGTTTGATAGTGTGTGTTGGGAACTTTTAGAGTGGTTTACTCGTTTTTCATAGTTTCAACTCACCACAGGAATAAAGATCTGAACCATATTAGTGTGACGGTAAAAATGTTGTCGCTAACTCCATGGAGTGCTCATTTTGATGCAGTGAGATTTATGCGAACTTCGATGATTTGATCACACCCATTGAAGATTTGTGCGATACTGCCGGGTATTTGAATACTACAATAAATAGTCCCTTCTAGAGGCAATTCGTGATTCCACATTTCTGTGGTTCTGCACTTCTGGTGCAATGCGTTACGTGAAGTAGATCTTGCGCAGAACTATTTGCAAACCAAATGATTATATCTGGATTAAATTGGTATCAGACTCATCGCACTGGAATATTTTTTGTCGAGAAGGCCATTTAAAAAAAATTATTTAAATCTAATAACTACGGATTTGCTACTGAAATGGAACTCGTCTTGAAATAAGCAGGCTAGACAAAAGACGGACCAACAATGGAGGATGAAAATAGGGCGGGAATCTTGGAGTGCATTGATCGTTTCCATCGGGAAGTACAAGAGCGGTCCAAATTGTCCAGAAGGGTAGCCGGAATTTTTGAAACAATTCAAGCATCGGGAAGCGAGCTTTTGCTGTAGATACCAAGATTCTGTAGACATTTGAATTAGCCTGGGCGATGCCAATCATTGGGCTGTAAGAATCGTTACAAAAATCGTTAATAAATCTTACAGTGAGGCTGAAACTGCTACTCATCGTATTCGTTCCTGTGGCATCTCATGGAGGAAGCTGTTCAAAATTGAAAACTATTCAAAATTATATGCGTTTAACGATGAGACAGACATTTATCAGGGTGTGGAGTGGTAAGATCTTGCTCATTTGTTTTGGTCATGACTTTCACATTATCTGAACACCGGTGTACACGACTTTGCGGATGACAGTTTAATGATACATACATAATTTTATGCTGAAATGTTTTTTTTTCGTACTTGCATCTTATTTTTAGTCCTTTATTTCGTTATCCGTGGTCACCTTGCCACTCAATTGTGCGGATAATCGGGGTGTACTTCAATAAATATGTTTTTGGTTCGGTAAATTTGGTTTAAAAAAAAACCAAAACAATCATTTAATAACAAGGGTTCATTGGAGAGGAGACATCGAAGACACCCGCCCCGGGTGTCACCCGGTCACGCTACGCCCTGGGTATGAATAAGCCATTCGCGATTCTAACACTCAGTCTCGTTCCAACTAGCGGGCAGTTAGCAGTCTCACCTAGTGCTGATGTCACACTTGTTTGCTTGATTTTGCTCGATACAAACTTCAAAAGTAAAATCCTTCCACATGCTGAATCGGCCTAAACGGTTCAAAATGTAACCTTTTCAGAGTGTAATTATAGTACATTGGGTTCCTTTGTATTAGCAGTCGCCCTATACAGCTTCCATATCCAGCTTCCAGTAACTGCTTGAAACTCTTAGATTGGCGTCCGAAAGGAACGGACAACTCCGGAATTTGCGACTGGTTACGATAAATAGTATGACATGTTGCATAGATTATTCGACAATACAAGGGGGATGAATCTTCGTCACAAAGGGTGAATTTACTAGAGCTAGACACACTGCAGTGTGCGGGTGCTCTGAGGGGGCACTGCATTTTTTCAGCCGATGATTTGATCGGGTTGGTTGGGTTGCTAGTGCGCATTTATGTTCGACAACGGAGAAGAGAATGGAGAAGGAAAATCAAAAGGAGATTCCGAGAGCATTCCGAGATGCATCCCGTTCTCAGTGATTCGCACGGCACGTATATCGGATGCCAAAATTAAGAGAGAATTGAACTATCGACCGATAAACAATCATCATGTGTGCGTAGATCGATGCTAGCCAGTACTGATTAAACGAACGGGCAATAGTTGACCGTCCGAATAGTTTGAATGCAATCGGGAAACAAGCGAATCGAATAAAATAACGAATAATTTTCTTGGTTATCATCCTCTATATTTTTTAGGAACACTTTGAATCTCACTAGTCAACAATACTTTTTTAAATACTTTATGTTAAGAAAAACGGTACTGTCTCGTTCAAAACGGTGCGTTTGGCCAGTCTAACTTATTGGGAAATTGATGTCGAAACATAATTCTTAAAAGAAAACAATATATATTACTTTGACCGATTTTAACCCCTTCTAAGGGGTGAGATTGGGTCAACTTTCATTTAATCGCAGTTCAGTGAAAAATTAACACTTTTCAACAATTTTCTGAAAACTATGAGCTCACTATTAAGAAAATTTCTACATAATCAGAAGTGCGATAGTTATTCAATAAAAAAAACAAAAATTTTCTTTTTTGACCCAACGACGGTAACTAAACATTACGAACAATCAAAATTCGCTTGAAACGGCTTTCCAGGGAATGTCATAGAATGCCACGCTCACTCGTACATTTGATGACAAGCGACAATAAATGTAACAATATAATTCAATATAAATTCTATTAGAATAAGTAACTCACCCGTACAGCACTTAGCAACGTTTTGTTGTACATTTGCTCATACTCGTCTTTGATGTTCTGCAAGTCCAGCTCCGAGCGCGAGACAATAATACGAATCAGACTGGCATCGTTCGTACCAGCACCATCCATTGCCTTATGCAAGCGTTTCGCGAAGAAATGCGGAGCCATCTGAACGCACTCCACAATAGCACTCAAAGCTTGATACAGCTCCCCGCTCAGTTCATCCTTCATGGCTTGCTCGATCGTACGGCCGGACAGCTTCTTATATTCATCAAACACAATTTCCAGCTGATCAAAACTAGCATGGGCCAAGATCTTGTAGAAGACTTCTTCGTCAGTACCGAACTTGCCCTCACCGGCATTGTACAGCTGATTGGCTTGCTCTACAGCTAGTTCCTGATCAACCGTCCCTTGAGGATCTCTTGATCCGACGATAATCATCGTAAGCAACCTCCTGAAGCTACCATCTGTTTCACTGCACAAATGTTCAGCCAATGGACGATCATACATTTGCTCGTAACAGTCGACAATCTTTTTAATCTCTTCATTAGTTTGTGGGGCAAGAATTTCAATAAGGGCGCTCTCATCGGTGCCGAGACCATCCATCGCTTTGTGTAACTGCTTGCAGAGAAACTTTTCCGATGGCATCAACAATGCGACAATTACGCTTTCGAACTTTCCACCCAGCTCCGATTTCAGATCTTCAATCAGGTCCTGTGAAAGAGCGATTTTGCAATACATGATGATGATGACGTAGCCATTATTTTTGATTACATTATTCACTTTCATTCGGGTGAAATTCATGAGTTACACACCATTGCTTACGTGAGATACAGAATCTTTTGTTATTTACAAAACGCATACCCGTGACGTTTCAAAACAAGCATTGATCTATTCCCATGACTCATCCTAACATCGAGGTCACACCATTCTCAATTAACTCACCCTTCCCAGTTCGCTGGTATACGTCTCGAGAATCTGCATACGCTGAGCGTTGCTTCTGGTGCACAAAATATCAATGATGGCTTGCTCGTCGGTTCCAAACCCTTTCATAGCGGCCCTTAACGCATTGGCATCGGCCGAAGCATCGATGTCTTCCGCCGGGACTACGGTTGGTTTCGGCTGGAAAATGCAGAATTATTTTTCTCAAACGTCTTTGAACAGAAACATGGAAGTGTCGTCATATCATTCGATGATTTTGAACTACGGCGACACACCTTGTTCGGGAGAAGCAATTTACTTACGGTATAATACCAGGACATTTTTAATTTTAGCTTTAAGAACAACAGGAATTTGCACAATTAGACTTCCCGGAGTGCAGATGACTCAACGATAGAAATATAAGCCTATAATTGCTGTGTTACAAATGCTTCTTAAATTGAACGTGAATAAAACACCTGCACTGACAACCTGACTGTCGGAGCGCAAAACTGTATACTAAATATAGTGAAACGTTTCAAGTTAGGAAACCTCTCATGTTTTACAATTGAGAGAGTAATCTGAATAGGGCTCTTGCTACACATACATGCAGAGCATCTGTTGGGCAAACATCATTTGTGTACATTCGTAGCTTCTATGCAGCAGAAGCGGATTCATTATCAATCGACGTTCTTGTAGATGATTTCGACCATGTTCTCACTGCAGCGGGGCGTCAGCGTGGCGTGAGCGAGGCGTGTTCACTTCTCGCCACGACATTTCAAGTCACTCATATTGCACCAGGTGTTGATTATCATAAGAAAAATAACACTCCTGATCGTTGGATCTTTTTTGACATTTCAATTGGATCTTTTTTGACAGCCGTTTTGATTCAGTCCGCACTACCTAGGTCACAACACGTTTCAAAGAGATATTGCGTATTTTATACGAAAATCTTACAGGCGATCGTTTCCGCGATATGAACGATATGGTTGAACACTTTGCTGGATTTAAAACCATTCTATTGACGAATTTACGCAAAGCTGAATCAGCTCTGCGACATCCACATTAGAGCTCAGAACCACAAAAGTGAGGGTGTATGTTTATTTTACGCACTGAAAAGCAAGTTTACGTGGCGATTATTCATTTTATTTCAATTTAGATTAATTTCAGCCATTGAATGTCGTCAGTATATGGTAAGAAAGTTGGAGTTTTGTATACTTATGATGGTTTCAACACGCGATTTGACCAAAGTCATAGATAATCTTCCAAAATTTTACGTTTGACAATGCATACCGGTTATTGATACTATGGATAATGGTGATGAAATCGATATCATATCAAATTGGCTGATATCATTGATTATGTAGGGGCCGATACGAGATGGATTTGCAGTATTCCTAGCGCAAAACACCCTATTCATCGTTTACTTAGTTGAAAAAAATTAAAGTTTCAATACTTATAACAAGCCATTCCTCGTAATATACATAGCACATTGTAAAATGATGATTTTCTAAACTTTTCAGCGTGGGAAGAATACATGAAACCGGGAAATTTGAAGATAAGTTCAGATTTTTCTAGGAAATTTGAACGAATTTCATACCAAAAAAACAAAACATCCTCATTTTACTCGCTGCGCCATCTGGTTGTAAATCCAACGTAAATTCGTCAATTGGTTTCGCATCAATCAGAGAAAATATCGAGTTGTTGCTGTCGCATCATCGACACTATTCACAGTGTAGAACAATTTAAAATCGTCCGCATATGCAAGTTTGGGATACTTTAGACAAAGATTAATATCATTGAGGTAAAGCAGGAATATATAAGGACCGAGATGACTTCCTTGAGGTACGCCCGATGTCACCCGAAAAGCCGGTATCGCCGATTTTCACTGACAGCACACGATCAATCAGATATGAGTGTAACCAGTTCAAAAGAAAACTATGGAAACCTAGACGCTGGAGTTTGACGACAACGATATCGTGTTGATTTTGTCGAACGCGGCCGAAAAATCTGTATAAACAGCATCGATCTGGTTACGAGACTGTAGAGAGCGGGCGATTAACGATGTGTACAGCATCAGATTCGTAGAAGAAGACCTTCTGGGCACGGAACCGTGTTGTTGGTCGGAGATGTAACTGCTGCAGGCGTGTGAGATGAAAACCAAAACTATTAATTCAAATAGTTTGGAGATAGAACAAAGGCAAGCGATACCTCTATAATTTTTGATGTCTTTTTTGCTGCCTTTTTTAAAAACGGGGTAAACGAATGAACTTTTCCATGCCTTCGGGAAAACTCCACAGCGTAGTGAGCGACTGAACAATAGACTTAGCGGTGAAGAGAGTATGCTTGAACACTTTTTCAATACGATAAAAGGGATGGTCCAGGATTCGAAAATCTCTTAAGATCCAAACAAGAAAGTTATACTTTGCTTGTTTGTACAGGATTAATACAGACAGCAGGTAGGCAAGGTACTGGCGGCTTCATAAATTTGCTCATTGTAAAGTCTTTCGCTAACGAAAACGCTACTGAATTGTTCTCGGAATAGCTCACATATACTTATTTTGTTTGATGCATCCACATTGTTGCGTGTCATTATGGTTGGTAGTCTTGACTCCTTCCTCTGTACATCAACAAATCTTCAAAATTCTTGTGGGTTCTTTTTCAGATTGCTCTGAACTAGGTCCAGATGAGCTCCAAATAGCGCTCTGTTCAATTGTTTATAGTCTTTGTTGATTTCTGAGTAACGGACTTTCCAAAAAGCACAACGGAGATTGGAAAATTTCCTCAAAGTAGAACGTTTTTCCCTCTTCAAACGTTTCAAAAGATGATTAGACCATGGCGGATAACGAGAGTTGCAGGCTGTTTTCTTAGGGACAAATCGATAAATCGCATAGAGGATAACATTAGATAAAGACTGCGTGGCTACCTCTATATCGCAGTCAATCAGAATGTCGTCCCAGTTGATACTTGTGAAGAAACGATTCATTGATGAAAAATTCGCTTTACGATAATTGTAGTAAGTAGATTCGATGGTTTCAATAAAGACGAGTGGTGACGTTTCGAGCAACGAAACAAGAAGCGGAGGATGATGACGACATATTTTAAATAAAGCGGAAGGAGCTTTGATCACCGTTGTGTTGTGAACCATTTCTGAATTTTCCCGTCAACTATTCTCTTGAACTGATTTTGCCGACGTTGCCGGTGATTGGGTATGTGAATGCTACCTTACGATTTCTATGGGAGAATATTTGACATTTAATTTTTTTACGTTGACTTCACGGTGACGGGACGTTGTATGTGTAGCGCACTATATTCTTATGGCGGGCTTACATTAGGGAGATCTATAGCTATAGATGGATTTATTCACCCGAAAATAGATGTAAACGGGTGAGCACATATACGATACACTTCTTCGAGGCATATATGTATAGAGTGTATAGAACAAATTCAGGCATATGGTGAGGTGAATTTCTCACTGGTTAGGAATCACTAAAGTTGAATGCAGTTCTACTTCAGGTGAACAAATTCACCGAAAATTTGAATATATTCATTATATAAGTTCGCGCTAGTGTAAACGGTTCATGCGATTTCTACAAATCTCATCATATTTCTTCACACGAATATATCACTAAATCCACCCTTACGCCGAAAAATAGCAACTGTGTAATGTGTTAATTATAGATATTATAAACATGTGACATGTACACGGTTAAAATTCGGCTCTGTTTCCTAAAATAAATAAATGGGACAAAAAAAACAATACAACTATACTGAATTGTCAAGTTCCGAGTTTTGTTTTGGAAAATCTAAAAATAAAGACTCTAAATGCACTATTACAGAAATCGAGTCGATAAGAATTTTTCCATTTTGTTCGAACCCGTTTTTTCGTTCGCGTTATAATTTCGCATTCCATATTTCGAACGTCTTGCCCATTTAATGTTCGAAGAGAAATAGATCGACCGAAACGCAAAAATAACTCGAACTGAATACAGAATGGCATTTTATCAAGTCGTTCGAAATATTTCGAATCGATCGAAATACAGAATAGGGGTGTGTATCTCGATTTGATTTATACAATAGGACGCTATTTTAAGTACCGTGTATAACAGCAGAATTGAGACGATACCTAATTATAAGCTTCTTCGAGTATTAGAGATGTTCTATCAATTCAATCTCGATTGTTCTACAGTTTCGCGTTCGAGGGAATTAACAGTAATTTCAAATGCTAATATAAAACAGGAAGTGGGTTATATCTATGGTATAACCGCAAGGGTGACGTAGGACTATCGTTGATTTAGAGATCATTTGTATGAAGTTGAATCTGAATTCATTCTGAATGAATGAATATTTGGAGAACTTCGAAAACGAGAGCGTTACGTTGGAGGCACAAGGTTTTATGCATCCAATATTGGATACGGAAATATCCTACTGATGGGGAAGAATAATCTTCAGAAGCTATCCTGTTGATTGCGATTGATTGAAAAATCACAAAACCTAATGTATTTGGTCACAGTGTTACATGGATAGAAAACATTCAAATAAACTCTTTCACATGAATGTATTTCTAAATTCCTAGAGGAACTGGCAGATTATTTTCCGGATCTTTCTCGATCCAAACGGAAAAAATTCCGTGCGTGTATGTGTGTGTGTGTGTAGCGGCTGCTTCGAGATCTTCCCGGGGAACCGTTTGTAGCATCACTCTTCTCCTGATGGATTCCCTTCTGGCCTAAGGTGCACAAACAGGCTCTTGGTGACACCGTTCATCCGCGCTTTCATGATAAATGAAGAGCTTCACCACAACAGCGACAACATGCTCCAATCGCTGTTCAATTAGAACTGAGTGGATTTCCGAGCGGCGCTCGCTTATATACCGATTGGTGATTTCAATAGCCTATTTTGAAAGCAAATTTAAGACTATTGAAACAAGTTTTTGGATCAGAAAGTAACAAGTATAGAACGCGTAGACATTTTATCTTTCGAATGAAGTGTTTATCATACTATTTCGTTCAGTTGTTTAGGAGCTATTAACACTCAAAATCTCGGTCTTCGGCGTAACGCTTTCGTTTTCGAAACTTTGATTTTACACCCCAGTATAGAAATGAAAGATGTAGTCCTACGTCAAAACACGCATAAGAGCAACATTCCATATTTGTTCTCCTAATAGCTATTGTTTAAGATTCGAATGCGAAAAGTTTCGCGAACTTCCGAACTATTGAATCACTTTTTGGCATCAATACAAGTGAAGCTCATCGTGCAACGCACCTTTCCTTGAGTCTGGAGTAACATTTTCCAGCTAGTTATTTGTTTCATCGGACACGTGTTACATGTTTCATGAATCACAGTGACTAGTGTATGTTTATTTTATTTCGTGACGCGTTTCATTTTTCTCGGAAGTTAATATATGGATCATACACTGATGACTTATTTCTCATGCAATCTAATTTTGCATATTTATTTTCGGATGATATGGAAGGGTGTCTTTTTACCTACACATTGTTTTATTACCATATGTTCGTCGACGAATAGTACAGTACAAATAAAACGATCCATATTATTCAAGGCATCCGATTTGTTTCTTTTATTTGGCAATACGTTTCATCGTGACAACGCTTTTGTATTTTCGAAATTCATCCAGTTGACAACCCTTGGAGCGTGTTAAGAAGCTGTCAATATCATGCGAAGGAATAGTTAAAATATTTGATCTTTAACGTAGGTTTTCAAGCATCGCCAATAAGGGCTAATAGTGCGCGCTTATAATCACCAGAGGTCTCACTCTAAAAATACGTAATTACTAAATATATTTTTTTTTTATCATGATTGAAAATTATAGTTACTAACCTTGACTACGCTGTATAGCGACTTGTTGTACATTTGCTCATATTCATCCTTAATATTTTGCAAATCAATTTCTGAACGAGTAATAATAATGCGGATTAAAGTGGCATCATCAGTTCCAACGCCGTCCATAGCTTTATGCAAGCGTTTTGCAAAGAAATGTGGTGCCATTTGGACACACTCTACAATCGCGCTCAATGCATCGTACAATTCTCCGCTCAATTCAGCTTTCAAAGCTTGCTCAATTGTTCGTCCTGTTAAACCTTTGTACTCTTCGAACACTAGCTCCAGTTGATCATAGCTAGCATGGGCCAGAATTTTGTAAAATACTTCTTCATCGGTGCCCAGTTTACCTTCACCCGCATTGTACAGTTGATTAGCCTGCTCTACAGCCAAATCGGGATCTACCGTTCCCTGAGGATCACGTGTTCCGATAATAATCATCGTGAGAAGCCTCCTGAAGCTACCAGAGGTTTCGCTGCACAAGTGTTCCGCCAATGGTCGATCATACATTTCTTCGTAACAGTCGACAACGCTCTTGACTTGCTCATTGGTTAATGAACACAAAATCTCGATCAATGTTTTCTCGTTTGTGCCAATTCCGTCCATTGCTTTATGTAGTTGTTTGCAGATATATTTCTCAGGGGGCATCATCAGGCCAATAATAACATCCTCGAATTTGCCACCAAGTTCCGATTTCAGATCGTCGATTAAGTCCTGGGCAAAAAAAAACCTCGCTTATAATCTATCTCTATTTGGTGTGATTTATTCCATCATTCTAATAACTGAACATCCCCAACAATCGTCGCAATACATGTACACTTACCCTTCCTAATTCGCGGCTAAAAGCATCCGCGATTTCGTTTCGCTGCTGGTTACTTCTGGAACAAAGTATATCGATGATAGCCTGCTCATCGGTACCAAATCCCTTCATTGCTTTTCGGAGAGCAGCTGCATCGACGGATGGATCAAATTCCTCCGCAGCATACACGGTCGGACGGGGCTGTTTGTGATGCGTAAATGGGTGTACATAGAAAAAATGTGTTGGCAAGAAGCACTTTCCTAAAACTATTCTATTTGTTCACTCACAGTATAATACCAGGACATTGTAATATTTGCAATTTGTTGAAACTAACACACCAGAAAATATGATTTATGCTGAAATATAAAAATAATGATCGACACTTGCACAGCCTACACTTCTTCGCGACGCAAAGCTCTCAACAAGTGAAGTGTTGTTCGATTATGTTTCAGTGAAATGTGCAACTAAATGAAATGTCGCACAACTTGAGTTGCGTGTGCATGTTGTATCTTGACAAATTCTATGTGTCGCTTATAAGGTATGGATCGATTTTAAATTAACAGTGCAATATAAATATTATAATAAAATAATCAAAATATTGGGATCTCCTCAGCAATCATTAAATCGTAAAACTAGCGTATATATAGAATCATATATCCCATGTTTTGGGTGGTATATGATGCGCCTAAATGCCATATACATGAAGAAATGGAGGTGATGTACATACATGGCAACAGCTTGTGAATAAGTTTAAATGAATATTACAAATTATTACAATAGCATATAGTACATCTAAGAAAATTTGATCCGATGGGATTCGAACTACGATTGTTCGGATTATAAGCTATCTATCACGGCTATCTGTAATGTAATACAACTGCTGATACCCGTACATATAATACGAAAAAGATGCAATCGGATACGTCATTCCTAGTCGTCTAATGTATTTTAATGAAAATGTATTGAAATTTATCAGCCGTATGGCACCCGCCATGTTTTTGGTGCCAACATCTCAAACGTCAAAAGTATTTGTTTTCTTCAAAACAGCGATCCACGTTGACGCCATTGAGCTTCGTTTACTAGTTTAGGGGAGCGTCAAGGAATAGCTGATTTTCATTCGGAATAAACGTTTTCAAAATTAAAAATAATGAATGAAAATTAGCTTTTCCATATCAAATTAGTATTCTATTTAAATTAAAAACATTTTTGTTTGCAGTTGGGGAAAAGGTCTCATACGAAAATTGTTTATGGAGACAACTTTATATTATAATAAAAAAATCAGTAACAATGTTGGAATTGTATAGGAATTGTATAGGTTGTATGAAAGTCAGAAATATGTGTCTCAAGTAATTAAATAAAAAAATTTTTTTATCCCATTTATTTATTTTTAGGCTCATTAGTATTTTAGCTGTAACAGAGCCGAATTTTAATCGTGTACATGTCACATGGTTATCATATCAATAATTATAGCACCTTACACAGTTGCCATTCGTATTCCTTCTATACCATTGCTTATGGTACATTTACACAGAAGCCATTTAGGCGTAAGAGTATTCTTTCTGTTCTTCCATTATCCAGTTAGACCACCGGACAGCGGAGACAGTTGATTGATCATTGTTGAGTTATTTATAGAACAGCAGCCCGATGTGTCTTGCAGAGCAGAGCAGCTGCATGGATGAATCGATCTTGTTTCGACCGTGGATCGATCTCCATCGCTGATGATTGTTGCGTGGACGTAGCTATTCTGTAACAACACAAAGATGGTCAATGAGGGCCCTGAGTTTTGAACAATTAAATAACATGATGTGAAAATTTTGATTCAAATTTTGAAATACAAAAACCGGCTTGGTGTCTTCTAATCTGATAGAGATTACACTAACGAATTTGGGACCCAAATTATGGCCCTAATTTGAAGTCGCCACCAGACGTCGACACTATTTTTCTGTCATCGCGAATTACCAATTTACCACCATCTGACATATCGTGAAGTCGATGATGAACTTTTACAGCAGAGGGATAGTGAGATATGCGGTGACGGTAGGTAGAATGAGATAGCGATAATCGTGCCACACACCTGAAATTTATATAGAAACTAGCTGACCCGGCAATCTTCCCGCCCAAAATTTATTTTTCGTTATCACATCCACATTTTCTTGCTAAGCGCTGTTCGTGGGTCCAATCGCAGAATTATTCATCGATTGATCTTCTAATCAAAATCCTCAGTAATTACCTTTTGCTATAAAATTCCTAGTACTTCTACCAAAACTCGACATTATAATATGAGATTATTTTCAGACACAATTCTCGTTCAAGATTTTTCAACCACTTGCAAATAACATGTTTCTCCGTTACGTTACATGCCAAATTTGGTTTTATTTGCTTGATTAATTCTCGAGTAATGCAGAATGTGTGTTTCATTTCTATGGCAGAACCAGTCCTAAATCACCATATCACCACGAGACGACGACACTGTTCATACGACATCGCGAGTGTTGATATTTCAAATTCCTGATATGATCCCACTTTATTTGCGACTTTGAATATGCCAAGATATGCGATTTATTGTTTGCTGGGGTAGTCCTTCGTCAAATCTTTAGTCCTTTTCAAAAAGTTGTCTTATTTTGACGTAGGACTACGTCTTTAATTTCGGTTTGTAAGCTCAAAGTTTCGAAAACAAGAGCGTGGCACTTGGAATGCAAGGTTTTGAACGTAAATACTTTGCCGGCTGAACGGAGTGGTATGATAATCACTTCATTCGAAAGAGAAATATCCAAGAGTTATATAATTGTTAACTAACTGTTAACTATTGACTTCACACAAATCTGTACATTAACGAAAGCCCGCTCGGAAATCCACTCAGTTATAATTGGGCAGCGGTTGATGTACAATCGCTAGAATCTGTGTGTTTACATAACGCAGACTACAAAACCAAGGATCATGGAGAAATCGGCATTGCAAAATAGATGCAAGGTGCGGGTACTTTTGTGTTCTCGCATACATTTCCGCAGACCGGAATGAGTTTCCCCAACACAGTTACCAAAGAGTCTGGTGAAATCGGCATTGCAAATATATGCAAGGTTCGTGTACTTTTGTACCCATATGCATTTTTGCTAGAGATGGGCAAACCGTTCATGAATAGCCCATAAGAACTAGTTCCCCAAAAATAGTGAACGAACTGTCGTTCTTTTCTACTGAGCCACAATTCATATGAACTATGTACGCAGTTCAGAACCAATTCAGGACGAACTGTGTACGAATATCACTGGCCGAACTTTGTATACAGTTCAGAACGAACTGTGTACGGTTATCTGTTTATACGAGGAAGGAGAACGAACGAATGATAGATGAGTAGTGGTGAATGGTGAATAATTTCTAAAATAACGAATGAAAACAAACGATAGCCCCATAAAAAAACAAATATGTGATTTGAGTATTAGCGATCTCAAAGTAAAACGATAATAAATAGCAAGCAAGTTTTCAAAATACGTTGATTTTTTAATCGGATTGTTGGATTGTTGGAAATAAAATTGTAAAAAAAATTAGCGAGGTGTCATTTGACACAACGAAATCAAAATAAGGGTGTCTCGATAGATTTATTTTGTGATGTGCTGAATTATTTTGAACAAAATTTGAACAATTAATTATATGCTAACAAACAACATTCTATGTATGAACAGAACTGTCCTAAATAACATCCTCCTCTTATTTTGCAAACTTGCTTTGACATTTCCCTTCGTTGTACGAAAGAGTGAGTGAACCGTCCGAAAGAACTTGTTCACTTAAGTGAACAATTAGTCACTGAAACGATTATTGAAGTGAACTGTTTTGCCCATCTCTAATTTTTGCACTCCGGAATGTGTGCGGACTTCAAAAGCGGTATGAACAGATAGGAATAGATTCTCCTCTTTGCAGCATTTGTGGTAGTCTCGAAACACTGAAACACAGGATAAAACTGTACTTCAGCTTTGACGGTTTGGTCGTGTATAATACATTTGCGAATGAAACTACAAATCAGTGATCCAGAGGAGTTGATTGCGTCACAAATTTCTGAAAAATGTTACAGATCGAATGCTGCCCTCTGGCTTACTGTAGAGGCAATTAATTCAATTTGAATAATTTTGGTAAGACTCGCAATGATTATTTGATAACGTTCAAAGATGGAAAGAATTTGAAAAACAATTCAAAGAGTTTCTGAATATCTTCTACGGTCGGTTGGGCTTTGCTTGGAGTAATAGGGTTTCGCTAGTTCTTAATATGTAGGTTATGAAAAAAATATCAAAGGATTTTCCAATATCTGCTAAGGTCAATTTGGGTTTGCTTGGAGAAATTGGGTTTCACTGGTTCGTAATACTTTAATTACTAACTCCGAGTTGCCGCGGGTAATCGGTATTGCTAACCTTAAGTTTAGATTAGGTTAAGGTAGGTTAAGTTAGGTTAAGGTTTTATACTCTTTTTAACAAACGAAAATGCTTATTCAGAGCACAGGTAATGATTTGTAAATGTTTATTCCTGATGAAAATGAAATAAATAAAATTAATAAGAAAAAGAAAAAAAACAACGCTTTGGCTCTGTTATTCAATACTGCATTGGAAGATATTCCTACATGTCTTCAGCTCACTGAACTTCTACGTATACCGTTGAAAACAATTTGCTGCGATAACGACGATTGAAAAATATACTTTCAACTTTCATATCAAAATAAAAACTGAGTATCTGAAGTTCGTCAAATCAAGCAGAGTTGCGGTTGGGGAAGTACGTACACTTGGAAGACATTAACTTCAGATGGAAATGTAAAATACAATAGAACCTCGATTATCCGCGAACGGATGAGCCGGGGTTCGAATTATCCGCTGATGCGAGTTCTATAGCTATTCTATAGAACTTTTCAAACTTTTTTTTTGTCAGTGAGTAGATGACTCTTGATCTCTTGCTTTGATCATGCTTCCACATTATCTGTGCTCTGGTACGCACGACCTTGGATAGTTGAATGATTTCTGTATCGATAAAACATACTGAAATATCATTTTTTTGCGTTTGCACCTCATTTTTAGTCCTTTATTGCATTATCCGAGGTGACGTTGCCAGACTATTCCGTAGCTAATCAGGGTTCTACTGCACATTGATCGTTCAGCCATTCTGCCGTTTACATATTTTGGGAGTCCACGATAGATGAATGAAATGAACAAAGCATGATTCCTTACGTCAGATTTGGAACGAAGAACGTGATCTATCACAATGCATGAATTGAATTGAAAATTGTTTCATCAACCACTGGTCAATAATTCAATCAATACACTCAAATGATCACTAGGTCAACGGTAGTCCTACGTCAACCTTGCGGTTATACCATAGGTATAACCAGAGATGCCAATCTTCCTGATTTTTCAGGATTTCCCAGACTTTTTGGCACACTCTCTGATATCAAGATGAACATTCGATTTAGCCTCATTTTACTGAAATGATCCTGATTTTTCCTGTTTTTTTTTGTGTTTTTTACTTACCGCTAAAGTACAAAACGCGCGGATCCGCTGAAAAATATATCATTCTTTTTCAAACCGTAAATCAGTGTGGTTGTAGTGCGGCATCGTTTCACATCACAATATACCTAATAGCGGTTATAGAAATTCGGCCGCCGGAGTGCTCGAGTTGGCTTGCAAAGCTGCTCACGACAATAAGAAAGCCCGCCTACAGAACAGAGCACATTCGGTTCAGTGGCAACAACTAGTTTCAGCGAGTGGAAAACGCAATCGCAAAACGGCAGCAGGTAGAAGAATGAAAAAGTTTGTTTATACAGACTGCTTTGGTGGCAAAACCAGCCACCGTACAACACGGCGCTTTTCAGGGCCATTAAACCTTTCAAAGAAGACTTATTAAAAGTTCTCACAATACCAATGCATTCTAAAGTGACATAATATGACATATATAATAAACTGATTGATCATTCAGTTTTCACAAACCCATGCATGGTTTCCGAATTAAAACAGGCTTCATATTACAACACATTGTATGCAGGATGGCATTAACGAATTTTCTCGGTAGCAAGATCTGCTTTCTTTGGTTGATAACTGATGTTGAAAATTGACTGACGTTACATCTCCATTGTATAGAAACATAATTAAGGAGCAACATGATGAGCTATGTATTTCCTGCTGCTCTGTTCTTATTTTAAAGGACTTTAATCCTGTGTTAATTTACTGTTGCTTTTTCAGAACGCTTATAGCTCGTTTAATTCTCGACAGATCGTAGAGTTCGTCTCCAAAACCTCAGTTCTTTTTCATTTCTATTTACTTTGTTTGCGGAGATACAAATCTTACAATTCATTCGTCTCCGAAACCACAGTTTAAGGTACGGTAATGTGCTCAATAATGAAATATATGATAGTGAATGAGCTGATGACCACCTATGCATTCCCTATCACATTTTGATTGTACGATATGTGCATACGCCAACAGATGCCCGGCGTTGAACATTTAATAAGTACAAAGCCTTCAGAAAAAAATCAAGAATCAACTATGAGATAGTGAGAAAAAATTGAGAAAGTTTGTAAAAAAAAGCAAAAACACAACACAAAAGGTTCTTTTCAGAACCGCCAACATGTTCATAAAGAGTAAACAGTAAACTAATCCATTTTTCAGGTAGATAGGTAGGTATTCACGTAGGAGAAGAAAATAAAACAATATATTTAGCAATAGGCTGTCCCCTTTGTATAGTCCTACGTCACTCCGGTTATGTCCCCGACATTACCCACCCGTCTTTTTCTTCTAATTTTCTAATTTTTATGCCGTAACAACATTCTTTTAAGTGGGTTGTATATTGTGTCCAACTTTGAGCTCAATCGGTTCCGCACTTTTCGAGTTTTTGACGCGTACACAAACGAATAGAACATTTTTATATAGAGATAGGCATAAGATAAGTCTCATAAGTCCCATAGGATATTTTTAACAAGTGCTTATTCACTCCACTACCATGACTGGCTCGCAAACGACTTTAGTTCGAGTAGTACTATTATATCAAGTACGAGTTTATTTATTCGTTAGATGCTTACACAAGCGCTGCGATGATTGTATAAAGCGTTTTTATGTTTTAATGAATATTTTTTAAAAATGTTTTAAAATGGAAACGTTTATAAAAATAGTTGAGAAACTGTGTTCTTGGCACTGTCGGTTGTGCGTAATAAGTAATAACATGTAGAACAATATGTTCATAAAAACTAGCATCTATAAATATAGTAAACATTCGTTATCTCGTAGTTAAAATTATTGAGGTCAGAGATTCCACTGTACGTTGTCAGCGTTCTTAGGCATTTCCAATAAGGGCACACAAAGCCTTCTTATAGTCCCCAGAGGTTTCGCTCTAAAAAAAAAGTGTTCGTGTTCATACAATTCTACAAGAAAAATGAAAATTATTACCTTGACTGCACTCATAAGCGTTTTGTTGTACATTTGTTCGTATTCGTCCTTGATGTTTTGTAAATCAGTTTCTGATCGAGAGACTATAATGCGAATGAGTGTAGTATCATCGGTACCCATTCCATCCATTGCTTCGAACAGGCGCTTCGCGAAGAAATGAGGAGCCATTTGAACACATTCAACGATGGCACTGAGCGCTTCGTAAAAGTCGCCACTTACTTCAGCTTTCAATGCTTGTTCAATTGTCCGTCCCGTCAATTTCTTGTACTCCTCGAACACATACTCCAATTGATCGAAACTTGAATGCGCCAAAATCTTTGTGAATACAGATTCGTCGGTTCCCCACTTCCCCTCACCAGCATCATACAGTTGCTTGGCTTGAATCACAGCAAAATCTGGATCCACGGTCCCTGGCGGATCACGTGTACCGGTGATTATCAACGTAAGGAGTCGTCGAAAGTCACCGGAAGTTTCTGTGCAGACATGCTCAGCCAACGGTCGGTTGTATAGTTCTTCATAAACTCGTGCAATGTGATGCATTTGTTCGTTGTTTTGTGAACAAAGTATCTCGATTAATGCCTTTTCGTTGGTTCCGAAACCGTCCATTGCCTTGAAGAGTTGTTTGCAAAGGTAATTCACCGGTGGTTGCATTAGACCAACAATAACATCTTCGAGTTTTCCACTGAGCTCCGATTTCAGGTCTTTTATGAGATCCCGACCCAGCTCGCGGGTAAATGCTTCGGAGATTGCTTGCCGCTGCCAGTTAGAACGGTTGCAAAGGATATTGATGATTGTCTGCTCATCCGTTCCAAACCCTTTCATTGCTTTCCGTAGAGCTGCAGCATCAGCAGACGGGTTAAATCCTTCGCTGGGTAGTACAGTAGGTCTAGCCTGAATTGGTGAAATGAAAAGTGCGGTGTTAAAATTGATTGGCTTGATCTGTTGGTATCTGCAGATATATCTTAAATGTTTGGCAATTTTTACCAAAAACAATCTAATATATGATAATGAATAAAAATGTTTATGGAACTAAAAAAACACTGAACCACTCAGCTCATAAAAATCTTCAAGATCAGAATAATCAGTAACGCGTTGGTGGCATTATCTATTTAATTGAAAGGAAGAGCGAACGTGCTAAATGGAATATTCTATAGTGGTTTTTGTAATAATTATTTATTCCTCAATCGTGAGTTCCATGGCCATGGTTCCATGGTTTCTTCTTTGTTTACAAAATTGATGACGTACACAGCATTGCGCTAGCCGGAAGAATGGAACATAAACATGGGAATGCTTGGCTAAAGTATCCCTTATTGTTTACTGCTGAGAATGGATTCTAAATAAATATTTAGAGTATCGAACACTCAAGATTGCAAGCCGTAATTAGACTAGAAATTCCGTGTTTGAGAGCTATCAACGAGCATTTTACTGCTAATGAACTGGCGATATGAATTGCGGTCACGCAAGCTGTATAGTGAAGGACATCGGCTATGCTGGTGCAATTATATCAGACAAATGTAGACAAGCTAATCTCACTGTTTCAACTTAACGAATTTTCTCGATTTTGAACCATCATCATCCTAATACTGCTAAGCTTAAATGTATAAAAAGATTTATAAGACTAAAGAATTTTTTACTCATTGTATAATACCACGACATTATTGAACTTATTCGATAACCGATCGAAATAGTCTAATTCTAATGTGATTTTTTTGCTACTCTATGGATGTGAGTCACAGTACAGGTTTTTCACAGTTGTAATTTTTCCTTCTACTTGCGTTGTTTATCCGAACCACTCGCTTTGCACGGTTTGCATCGACTAATCTCGCGAAATTTACTGAAGCTGGTAGTAGTTGCTAAAAGCAGAGATACATTTATTATCTTTTATTCATGCCACTCACACTCTCGTGTAACAATAGTCATTAATAGAGCCGGTTTATACAACACGTCACTACCGTTGGTAATAAGTCCGTCAATAAGTTCACGACGTCACAGAATACACGTCTCGTTTACACTTGGGTTTTCTTTAATGAATCACCAAGATTTTAAAAGCACTAGTGCTTTTTCCCTCTTATATCTTGGACAGCCATACACCTTAGGGTGGCAATGGATGTATGAGAAAAAATTCATCATCGAATTTCAAAAACCGACCATGTAGGGTAACACGGGGTGAGTTGGACATACGGGGTGATTTGGACTACCCCATTATCTCAAAAAGTACGGTTCAACTTGGAATTTTTATAATGTCATCTTCTTTTATTAATGAACCGTATGTAACTAACGTAAAAAAAACTTTGGTAAAATTCGACAGGTGGAAGGGAATGGTAGCTTGAACACAGCAAGCACTTTGATTTTCGAAAAATGTGAATTTTCCGATCGTGGTTTTAAGGTTTTTCCCGCTGATTAAACAAACTTTTCGTGTATTGTGCAGTAAAGTTCTGTTTGTCTACATAAGAGGAACAATTCGATGCAGCGAAACTGTAACTTTGATAACAATAAATGAAATTAATTGCATTTTAATTTTTGCATGTTGTGTGGGTTGACATGGACATATTTCTGAGGGGTGAATTGGTGCTACAGATTTGAGGTTTTTCTTTGGTCTAATTGATTCCAGATGCCGCTGAATTACAAAAAGAGGATGGGCAGACAACGTTGGAAGAAAGAGGAGCTTGAAAGAGCAACGCAGGCCATCAAGAACGGATTTTCTTTGACCAAGAATCGAGAATGTTTGAAAATGCTCGAACAATAGTGAAAAAAATCCATGCAGAATTCGAGATGGTCTCAATCCAATTTTTTTGGTCTGGAATCTGGCTAAGACACCTGGTATCCATCCCAGAACACTGTTACTGATTGTAACATTATTGGCGATCTAACGTACAAATCTACACCTAGGCGGCGCTGCGGTGAATGTGATGATGCAGCCGTATGGCACCCGCCATGTTTTTGATGCCAACATCTCACACGTCAGAAGTATTTGTTTTCTTCAAAACAGCGATCCGCGTTGACGGCAGTGAGCTTCGTTTATTAGTTTAGGGGAGCGTCAAAGAACAGCTGATTTTCAGTCGGAGTGAACGTTTTCAAAATTAAAATTATGAATGAAAATTAGCTTTCCCATATCAAATTAGTATTCTGTTTAAATTAAAAACATTTTTGTTTGCAGGTGGGGAAAAAGTCTCATACGAAAATTATTTATGAAGACAACTTTATATCATAAAGAAAAAAATCAGCAACAATGTTGGAATTGTATGACCATATGGATGAATGAAAGTCAGAAATACGTGTTTCTAATAATTAAATAACATAATGTGAAAATTTTCATTCAAATTTTAAAATTTGAAAACCGGCTTCGTGTCTTCTAATCTGGTAGAGGTTACACTAACGATTTTGGGACCCAAATTATGACTCAAACTTAAAGTCGCCACCAGACGTCGACGTTATCGCGAATTACCAATTTACCACCATCTGATATATCGTGATGTCGATGATGAACTTTTACAGCAGAGGGATAGTGAGATAGGCGGTGACGGTAGGTAGAGTGAGATAGCGATAATCGTGTCATACACCTGTGATGATGGTTTTAAATTTTGCCATGTGAGCTTATGGAAGGTTTGTAGTTCTTTCCATAAATTACAATGTTATAATCATGAAAGATTATTTGATTGCGATGAGTTTGTAAGAAATTTAATTCTGCGTAATTTTATATATAACATGTTATTTATTTACCTCTCTCAGTAGTAAAAACTATAAAAATGTTGACAATGGTTGAATTAAAGAAGGGAATTCGAGAGCACAATCAAACACAAGTAGAAAAATGTACGATTCCTGCATGTGAGAACTACCTTGGAAAGCCCGGAAGTAAAATATACGTGATTTGTTTTTGAGTTTTAGGTTACATTAGCATCATTTTCTTAGTTCAAAAACAAAATCCAGATGTCTCACCGATCGTTTACGTTTTGCGTTAGATCGCCAATTCCAATGTTATGTTTTTTTCGATGAAACACACACTGGACCAAATCACCCCACAGATGGTCCAAATCACCCCGCATCAAATTTTAATATCCAAAAATCATCTCTTTTATTTTATGATATTTTTGGTAGTTTAAAGCTTGATATAATTATTGTATATTGAATTACAGTTTAGATTAGTGAAAGTGCTGTCAAAGTAGTTGTTGAAAAAAAGTTCTTTTCCGACTCCGACTCCCAAACAAGTCACACGCTTTTTTATTATACTCCGAAAGATTTGATGAAGTATCTTTTAGTAGTTTCCCTCGGTGATCCGGAACACATTAGTGGCGACGAGGATAAACAAGAAACGATCAGCGACCGCTTTGAAGAAGCAGCGGCAGTTTGGTGACCAGTTTTTTCCGGGAAAATAAACACGGTAAAAGTTAACAAATAATTGTGAGTCAAATAAATTTTGGTAAGATATTGTGCGACCATTGTTCAGTGGTGACAAACGCTTTTGTGAACCAATGCGCCATTTGCTTTTAAAGAAAAAGTTTTCCATGTTTAAGTTATTTAAAGTGATTTTTCTTTTCTTCCGAGTTTGGAAGCGCTCTTGAACAATCGGGAAATTACCCGGCGACAATCATTTTTATCGACTAGAAGTTTGCCATTGACATCGCGGAGGAAATTTTGCTGAAAATCGGTTGATGCTCGCTTTTGGCATCGGGTGAGAGTGGCAGTTGGTTTGGTGAGTTATATCGTTTGATTTCTAGACAACCAAGAGAAGTTCAAAACAGACATTCGAGCGTTTTCGTGCAAGCAGCTTATTTTGACTTGGAGTGTATGAATTTTTCTTCTATAAATAAGATTAATGGTCCCTGCTTGTTAAATGTATCTATTAAAAATGATCCTGTAAAGATGGAGATTGATAGTGGATCTTTTGTATCAGTGGTGAGCAATTAGTTGTATTTACCGGTTCCAGGTTAAATGTTTCTGGGGAAGTTGAAGATATTGTTGAATGCAAGGTGAAGAAAGTGAAATTGAATCTTTTAGTTCTTGACTGTGATTACCAATTTATTCCTTTGCTGGTAGACCATGGTTGGATGATTTTTTTTCCCAACTGGAGACATTTTTTTGGTGATTCAATACCAATCAATTATATTACAGAAAAACAAAATAACGCACTTATTGCTGGAATAAAATTAAAGTTTTCTGACGTTTTTGTCAAGGATTTTTCTACTCGAATAAATCATTTTGAAGCCGATTTGGTTATGAAAAGGGACATTATAATTTTTAAGAAGGCAAATGACGTTCCCTATCTTTCAGGGGAGAAGGTTTTAAATTGTTTAGATAAATTAGGGAAAGATAACGTTATAACTCCTATTCTAACTAGTGAGTGTGAAAAGTGAAAAATTAGTAATTGACTACAAAGTTTCTATTAACAAGCTAATTATACCGAATACCTATCCATTGCAATTTACTCAGGATTTCTTTGCTAGATTAGCTGGAAGTAACGTGTTTTGTGCGTTGGATTTTGAGGAAGCGTACACACACCTATCAATGTCTGAACACTCACGAAAATTTATGGTTTAACGCAATTAAAGAACGTAGACTGCTACAGAGCGCTTCCTCTAGTGCTATCTTCCAGCAAGAAATGGATCAGGTTTTGTATGACATTGAAGATCTTGTTGCTGCTTGTGATGTTTGTGTAAGCATGGCAATTGTTCCAATACTCAAAAAGTTTTTTCTAGGGCCTGGTATGCTGATTTTTAGCTTAGAGGATCAGAGTAATCCTTTTTTATTAAAGTATAGAAATAACAACATGGCATCAGAGGGTAGTTTCCCTTCTGAAAGGATATTTAGTTATACACCAAATGTGTTGATCGATTTGATCAACCCAGAGAAGAATTATAAGCAAACGCTGGTACCACATTCGCTCAATGATGCTTCTAAATCTAATAATAAATATTATCAACATGATCCTTTTGATACGCAGATGTCTGGGGTACAAGTATATCGTGGGGACAAGTATAATACTCTACATTTACGTGAAAAATGTTTTAAAGCATCATTTTCAAAACGATTCTCTAAAAAGTTATTACAGATTACGGTTGGAAACGAGACGACGACTACCGTTCATGCAATCCAGGTCAGAGTCGTTAGGGATACACAAGGAACATCGGGTCAGCCCAGGTTGAGATTGGCCGAAACTGGTCGGCCAATACCGACTACCTCTGAAACCGAGATGCCAACCGTGGAGGAGAGAAATGATGTTCGGCAAACGCCGGTTCGAATCGAGAATCAATCAACAGTGAATGGAAGCATAAAGAGAAAGTATCAGCCTGAATCGGTAGTGCTAACTGGCCTATCAAGGCGTTCGAAGAGAGTGAAGAGGCCAAGAAAGTGAATATGAATATTTTTGAATTATTGTTCTTATTTCTGGATTTTTGTAAGGGGGAAGAGCTATTGTATATTGAATTACAATTTAGGTTAGTTGAATTTTAGAGTGTATTCGAACATCTATTGAATGGGTATATTCTATAGACACTTTAGATAACTTTAATTATTCGTGTATTCAGCATTCGGCGGGATAAACATACTGCTGTCAAAGTAGTTGTTGAAATAAAGTTCTTTTCTGACTTCGACTCCCAAACAAGTCACACGCTTTTTTATTATACTCCGAAAGATTTGATTAAGTATCTTTTAGTAGTTTCCCTCGGATTTCCCTCGGTGATTCAGAACACATTAATAATGATTAAACATTATTGATTGATAGAAAACAAGTGTAGCTCAGTATACAATGTGACATTGTTTATTTTTATCTCGTCAATCGTAGCGTAGCGTCGTCCTTTCATGGACCTCTCCAGTTTTGGGAACAAGAAAAAGTCAAAGGGGGCCAGATCTGGAGAATATGGTGCCTGGGGCATCATTAGTGTGTTGTTTTTGGCCAAAAAGTCGCGCACAAGCAACGATGAAATTGAGCAAATTTGAGACGAATTTCGCGGCGACCCGTCTCATGCCCAAATCATCGATAAAAATCGAATGACACGAGCTAATCGATATGCCTAGGTCCTCAGCAACTTATTTAACGGTGATTCGACGATTGGTCAATACCATTTTCTTAACTTCATCATTTTTTCGTCTGTTGTTGAAGTGCTCGGGCGTCCGGCACGCTCTTCCTCGTTCACATCTTCTCTCCTTCTGAGAACATTTTGTACCACCGATAAACGTTGCTTCGAACCAAGGTAACTTCTCCGTAGGCCACAGTCAATATTCGGAATGCATCCGCGCACTTAATTTCGTTTTCCAAACAAAATTTGATACAGGTTATTTGATTCATTTTTTTGAATAGGTAAAAATCGAAAACGAGCCAAAACACGTGCAAGCAAAGCAGCGGTCAACAATTAACTGAACATTCAAAATGGCCGACCTTGTCGGCATAAGTGACAGACATGAGTACAAACATAACGTCACTAAATAATAGGTAACCCGCGATAATTCAAAATTCGCGATACTTTTTGAACATACCTCATATACTCGCGCATGGTGTCACAGACCGAAAATTGAACTTCTCTTTAACATTGCTATTGTGTATTTTTGAGGCTTTTTTTTATCTTATTTATTTATTTATTAGGCTCATTAGCATTTTAGCTGTAACAGAGCCGGGTTTTAATCGTGTACATGTACATATGTTTATGTTTCTATAAATTGTAAATTACACAGTAGTTAGTAGTAGCCATTTAGGCGTTAAGTATTCTGTTCCATTACATTATGGTAAATCACACAGTAGTAGCCATTTAGGCATAAGGGTATTCTTTCTGTTCTTCCATTGTTCAGCAGACCGGACAGCGAAGACAGTTGATATTGATCATTGTTGAGTTATTTATAGAACAGCAGCCCGATGTGTCTTGCAGAGCAGAGCATTGTATGGATGAATCGATCTCATTTCGACCGTGGATCGATTTCCATCGCTGATGATGGTTGCGTGGACGTAGTTATTCTATAACAACACAAAGATGGTCAATTGAGGGCCCTGAGTTTGAACTCACGATCGATCGCTTGGTAAGCGAGCGCGTAACCAAGTGGCTACGAAGACCCCCTTTTTGAGGCTTTATTGGTATTCATTTGAAGAAGAGGATATAATCTAATATTTATGACAGACATACAATTGTACTAGCGTTGTGCTTCGAAAACTGTATGTCTGTCACCATGTACAGCGCTAGAACCATGCAAGCAACTCGGTACAATCGCTGTACCTGTACCGACCTGTTTTACCGCTGTACATGGCTACAGTTGAACTGTTCGCAGCGCCATAGACGGATAGTGGTGGGTAGCTTGAACAAGCCTAATCAAAACACTTGGTAAACATTCTTTTCATTGGCTTTCTCTTGAGTTAATAACTTAGATTGGAAACTTGTTTGTTGTGTTTGAAAGTTTAGACGCTAAATAAAAACCATTTTCATTGAAATATGTGATGAAAATTGGTCAAATTTCTGATTGTCAGTTTGACATGAGGTACAATGTACAACCAAAGCATGTCTGTCATGCTACGATGGTACCCGTACAACGCTCTACACGTACAACGCTAGTACAGCTGTATGTCTGTCCATGGTATTATACGTAATACCATGGACAGACATACAGCTGTACTAGCGCTGTACGTGTACAGCGTTGTACAGGTACCACGATAGCATGACACACATACTTTGGTTGTACATTGTACCGCATGTCAGACTGACAATCAGAAGTTTGAATTTATTGCATTGTATTTTCACCAATATTTCAATGAAAAAGGTTTTTATTTAGCGTCTAAACTATCGAACACAACCAATATGTTTCCAATCTGAGTTATTAACTCAAGAGAAAGTCAAGGAAAAGATTGTATACCAAATGTTTTGATTCGTTTTGTTCATGCTACCCACCACTAATCGTCTATGGCGCTGCGCACAGTACAACTGTAGCCATGTACAGCGGTAAAATAGGTCGGTACAGGTACAGCGATTGTACCGAGTTGCTTGCATGGTTCTAGCGCTGTACATGGTGACAGACATACAATTTTCGAAGTACAACGCAAGTACAGCTGTATGTCTGTCATAAGTATAATACTAGAGACAGACATACAGCTGTACTTGCGTTGTAAGAGTACAGCGTTGTACAGGTACTATCGTACCATGACAGACATACTTTGGTTGTACATTGTACCGTATGTCAAACTGACAATTAGAATTTTTCCAATTTTCACCACATATTTCAATGAAAAAGGTTTTTATTTAGCGTCTTAACTATCAAACACAACAAGCAAGTTTCCAGTCAAAGTTATTAACTCAAGAGAAAGTCATTAAAAAAGAATGTTTACCAAATGTTTTGATTCGATTTGTTCATGCTACCCACCGCTAACCGTCTATGGCGCTGCGCACAGTACAGCTGTAGCCATGTACAGCGGTAAAATAGGTCGGTACAGGTACAGCGATTGTACCGAGTTGCTTGCATGGTTCTAGCGCTTTACATGGTGACAGACATACAATTTTCGAAGTACAGCGGTAGTACAGCTGTATGTCTGTCATAAGTATAAGACAGACACACAACTGTACTAGCGTTGTACTTCGAAAATTGTATGTCTGTAACCATGTACATCGCTATAACCATGCAAGCAGCTCTGTACAATCGCTGTATCTGTACCGATCTGTTTTACCGCTGTACATGGCTACACTGCCCAAATATGCATGGTTGACGTAAGCACCAAATGTGGTTTTTAATTGAAATTAAATAACAAAAATCATACAGCCCCTCTGGACAACTTTTCACTGTTATTATTTATTAAATTGAGGCAGATAATTCGATATAAATTGTTTATAGTCATGATTATTCAGCTAAAAACAATAAAAAGGCGTTTTCCTTTTCTTGGTGACATTGGTGCTTACGTCAACCATGCATATTTGGACAGTACTGTTGTACTGTGTGCAGCGCCATAGATGGTTAGTGGAGGGTAGCACGAACAAACCGAATCAAAACACTTGGTAAACATTCTTTTCATTGACTTTCTCTTGAGTTAAAGGGCCTGATTCTCAAATACACTTTACGGTGAAACGAAATAAATGGCACGCCATTGAACAACGTTTTACGAGTTAGTGAAGTGTCGAAGATAAAAATGAGTTTTCAGATGCTTACATGCCACAGTATACCACGAAGACATTCAAGCATGGAGGAGGGAGCATTATGGTGTGGGGGTGCTTCTCCTGGTACGGGGTTGGCCCCCTGTATTGAATGGATAAGATCATGGATCAGTTCCTCTACGCCCAAATCCTATGAGATGTTATGCTGCCACACGCCTAGTGCGAGATGCCCCTGCAATGGCAGTTCATGCTGGATAACGATCCGAAGCATATCGCCAAGACCGTCAAAAAGTGGTTCCAGGATAAGAAAGCATTTGCATTCACCGGATCTGAACCCTATAAAGAACCTAAGGGAGATCGTGAAAAGATCGGTGTACACGGAGAAGTCGAAAAATAAGCAACAACTGTGGGATAGGATCCTAGCTTGTTGATACACCATCTCGGTCACCACGTGCCAGCAGTTGGTGGAATCCATGCCGAACCGAGTGTGTGAAGTGATGCGTAACAAAGGTTCACGACCAAGTACTAACCCTAGAAGCTTTTCACGGTATGATTTTTCTTGTTTTTTTTACCATGAATTTTAAAACCGGTCTTAATTTTTGTCGCGTCGCGATTTTGTCGCGATTCTTTTGGTTGTATGCTTAAAACGCATTTTTTAATGAATGAATATTGTTTTAACAACATATGTTATAAATTCTCGAACAAAGCAAATAAATTGATGATTAATGGACATAAGCATTGGATTGGTTTATTTTTCTCAAAGTTTTGCCACTTTCTTTTTTGCTTGAGCAGTGGTTCTAATGTTTTGTCCAACATTGTATAACTACCTTCTAATAAAGTCGGGTAAGATGGACACTCCACCGAAGGAGAAGAAAAAAATTACAGGAGGTTGTGTCCAAGATACGACCGCATTGTTGACGTAGAACTACGCTGTTTTTTTTATATAAGTCGCTTGTTTATATCTTCGGATATCATTCTATAACGCTTTGGCGCACAATCTTAACGTCTGCTTCGCCATAACGTCAGTTTAATGCATTGATGCATCCTCAAAGGCACCAACGAAGCCCTTATGATAACGGAAAACAAACAATGTTAACTGCTTGGAAAAAGACTGAATTATGCCACACAGCTTGTACCCTGCTGTAACACCCTTCGAAGCGAATTCGCTGATGAGTTTGTCAAGAGCGACCGCCTTCACCACCAGCGGGGAGAGCTTGATTTGGTTGCTGCCTGGGTAACGGCGTTTACATGTTCGACCGACGCGCCGAAATCGCCTACTTCGCTGTTGTTCGATGCGGTGTCACACTCGCGAAGGCTCGTTCAGTGCGAGCGCTTTTCACTGCACCAACATCGCGTGAATCATTAAATGACGCTTATCCACGATATCGATTGGACGATATCCAAGTTGGATTACCACTGGTGAGGTCCAATCTTAGATCGAAGCGCAGCGAAAGCAAAGTGAACTGGATTGCTCAACAGTCCGATGCCGAATGAAAGTTTGCCTCAGCGAGATCCACTGTTTATACTCTAAGCAAAAATTCCCCTTCATTCTTCTACTTTTTCTTTGTTCACGGAGACTTGAAATCCTACGACTTCCCCTCCGTTGGTCGTCGATAAGTTGCTCGTTACTGACTGCTCTGTTCGGGAAAGCACACAAATGTACAAGCAAATGTATGGGAAAATGAAAACGCTAAAAGTTTTCATGATTTTTAACCATTTACAAACTAGGGAATTCTAATGTATAGCATATTAAACAAATCTTACGGAATTTCCGATTCGTTTAGTATGCAAATCGCCAAAATCCTTTCGCGGCAAAAATAGTTATTAACGTTAACTTTATTTCATAAAAACGTGACTTGTTTTCTGATTTGGCACCCTTAATGAAAGACGTAGTTCTACGTCAAATCATTTCGTTTTGGAAACAATTTTATTATCTCTTCCTTCTTTTTTTAATAGATGCCCACTAACTACGTTTGAAAGAGCAACCAGATATCATGTACGAATCAACAAAGCGGTTTTGAGAACGTAATCCGTTATGTGCTGTTTCTTACACCAATGGAACCACAATCGATTAAAACGTTTTTATGTTATTTTATAGCTCTTCATACTTTCATGAATAATATTCAGTTGCTTACTTTCAATTATTAATAGGAAAAAGTCGAATTTCGTTATTTGTGTTGGAGTATCAAAAATTACTCTGTTTTGAGAAGACTAAATTAGATGACTATTAAAACTGAATGGAGACGAAGTAAATATATTTTCTGGAGTGTTTCCATTCAATTATACCATCTTCTTTAAATAAATAATCATAAAACCAAAAAGATACAGATACGGCAATGTTACAGGGAAGTTCAATTTTCGGTCTGTGACACTGTGCGCGAGTATACGAATTACGATTTTGCACGTCAGTACAGGAGGGTTAATTAGAATTCACTACATTTTCTGAATTCAGCACATAAAGATAGAAACGGCAAACAGTTTTGAAATGCAGTGATCAAATTGCAATCTTTCAAAATAATTCAGTAATACAAAACCTTGCGTGCAACAGTGAAATGTTTCCTGCACATCATGCTCACGAGAATGTAAATTTCAACTCGTTACTCACTCTCCCGTTTGGCTAATCGGTCTCTCAAACACTTGATTGCAGTTTCTGCCATTTAGAAAGTAAATATTATGTCAATTCACTGCGGTTCGATGGATTCACCGACTGCTCCCTAATATATAAAGAAATTAGCAAAACTTCTTTATTGTAACAGCGGACGGGTTGACAGCCTATTATTATACTTATTTTGTTTCTTTACAATTTCATGAAGTTACATTTTAATAATGTTGAAAATTAGCTTAATGTCAAGAAGAGTTTTATCATCTTTGGGAGGTAAGTGGTCAGTGAACGAAGTACTGGAATTCAATTGTTGTAGCTATCTAATCGAATCATTCGGACACGCCGATCCATTGATATTCTTTTTTATCTTTTGCTTTGCTTGACGACGCACAGGAACATCGAACAGCTCAAGATGGTTCAGCGTGCAAAGCATAAGGCATTCAAAACCGCGTACTGCTATTGTTATGCTCAACATGGGTGGCCCACAAAATACTGACCAGGTCCACGATTATCTACACAGAATAATGACCGATAGAGATATGATTCAGTTACCTGTGCAAAGGTAAGAATCTCGTGTTGGGATAGTGATCTCGAACATTTGGAAGAATTTTGCGGTTCGGCTAATACTTAAGATCCACGTTATTGTTCATTCCTCAGCTACATTTTTATCTTTGCGCATTCAGAATGCAGTTGGACTTGCTTATAGTAGAACAGATAACATAGTTTTTGAATATTTTTTAAAGTCAGTTCACATAGGTCACAGATATATAGGTCACCAGATTCTAGACATCGCAAATCGATCAACCATAATTCTTTTACACTTTTAGCAAACTAGGTCCTTGGATCGCTAAACGACGTACACCAGAGGTTCAGAAAAAATACTCAGAGATTGGCGGCGGCTCACCTATATTGAAGTGGACCAATACTCAGGGTGAACTACTGGTCGAACAGCTGGACAAAGCCTCGCCAGAAACGGCTCCGCACAAACATTACGTGGCCTTCCGCTACGTTAACCCTCTCACTGAAGATACTATGAAAGAAGTGGAACAAGATCAACCCGAGCGGGTGGTTTTGTTCTCCCAATATCCTCAGTATAGCTGCGCAACGTCCGGTTCCAGCTTCAATGCGATTTTTTCGCATTACAAGGATAAATCAAATGGATTGAGCGGGGCTAAATGGAGCGTCATTGATCGGTGGGGCTCACATCCGCTACTTGCGAAAACATTTGCCGATAACATCCGGAAAGAGCTTAATAAATTTCCCGAGGACAAACGAAAGGATGTAATCCTACTTTTTTCAGCACATTCCCTCCCTCTAAAGGCAGTCAATCGTGGAGATGCATATCCTACGGAAATCGGCGCTACTGTTCAAAATGTGATGCAAGAGTTGCTGTATTGCAATCCGTACTGTTTAGTGTGGCAATCGAAGGTGGGTCCACTTCCTTGGCTGGAACCATTCACGGAGGACGCGATCAAGGGTTACGTAAAGCAGGGGAAGAAAAATTTCATACTTATCCCGATTGCCTTCGTAAACGAGCATATTGAAACTTTACACGAACTGGACATTGAGTACTGCCAGGAGTTAGCCCACGAGGTGGGAGCTGAAAAGATTGGAAGGGCTGCCGCTCCAAATGATCATCCGCTTTTTATTGATGCACTGACGGATATCGTATCTAATCATCTGAGAAATGGACACCGAGTGAATCCAAAGTTTTTGCTGAGATGTCCTGCATGTGTTAATACAAAGTGCTTAGCAAGCAAACAATGGTTCCAAGCACTATGTAGCTAAAAAAGGGTTAGGAATGTGTTGCAATAGACATTGAAAAATAAAAATCATGGTTTTTGGAGAATTCTACTGCTATTTCAATAAATAAAATATGCGAAACTCATGAGAATACAAGGGTGAACTTTCGATTTCGATTTTGATACTGTTGTATCAAAGTAATAATCCGCGTTGACGGCATTGAGCTTCGTATTACGAAATGGGAGAGTAGGCATGACAATATGGGTTTCCAGAAGAAATGAACACACTTTTAAAATAAAAATTATGAATGAAAATTATTTTTCCCATAACAAATTAGTACTCTATGAAAATCACTTTTGCTTGCAAGTAATGAAAAAATATCATACAAAAATTATGTCTAAAGATAACTTTATATTATAATGGTAAGTTTTGGTGAGAATATTTGTAAACTTATAGAAAATAGTTTAAATTAGACCGCTGGCTGAACTGTGTATACAGTTCAGTTCAGAACGAACTGAACGGTGAACGATGAACTGTGTATGCAGTTCAGAACGAACTGTTTACGATGACCGCTGGCGGAACTGTGTATACAGTTCAGAACGAACTGACCGCTGGCTGAACTGTGCGTACAGTTCAGAACGAACTGTGTATGGTGATCGGTGTACAAGAGCAAGGCGAGCGAACGAGTTATGCACGAATGCTGCTGCAAGGTAAATAGTCCTCAAATTAACGAATGGAAACAAAAGAAAGCCCCATGAAATAACAAAAATAAGATGTTTTCATAACAAAACGCAATATTTCAGGACAGGATGGTTCTTAAATTGGATTGTTCGATTATTTATCAAATAAAGTTTTAATTTCATATTTTTAAGTTGAGGGTAAATATTTCAGTAAGATATGCAATCACAAAAAAATACAGTTGAAAGCGAAACGATTCAAACAGTATTTTTCAACAGTAAATAAAAATTTGTGTCGCTGATATGAAATGTTTTTATATTATATCATATTGTGCTTGATAATTTCGAGAAAGTCTTTCGCGTTTTGGTACAGTTTTGCTATAGCAGTTATTGCAAAACATTGTAGAAAAACAGCGCAACGCTAGTTTGTGCTGAAAATAATAAATCACGGTTCAAACTAGATCAAAATTTCAAAATCATGGTTTGATTTTCTATTTTGCTAAGATATTTTTAACAAAATTCGGACACAGAGAAAACGGTGGATAACAAACAGCATTTTATGAATGAAAAGAACAGTCCTACATAACATTTCACACTTTTTTATACATGATTTGGCATATCCCTCTAATGTACGAAAGAGTGAGTGAACTGTTCAAAAGAACTAGTTCACTTAAGTGAACGGTTGGCCACTGAACGGTTCATTAAAGTGAACTGTTTTGCCCATCTCTAGTCTCCACCAATTCACACATGCAGTCAATGCTTCCACCAGCACCGTCGCGTCAAATGCCAAACGAATGATTTATTTAATTTTATTCATGGTGTCGCCACCTACAAGAATTTTAAATTGCAATGCCCTCTTTCAAATCAGCATGCCTAGAATCAGTTCTAAATTTTGAAAAATTCAATGAGAATCATTGAATTCAATTATTTAAATGCTTAAACCCCATAGTCCGACCCTTATGCAACAATAATAATGTTGTGACCTCCGAAAAATAGTGGTCCTTCCAATTCCCGACGTGTATTAGATTTCCGGGGTGAATAAATCGCGCTTTCCCTTTATTTGTTGGGCTGCTTTCTTTGGTATAAAGCATCGAAGAAAGCTTCTTTCTATTCGAGCTTAATTATTGCACGCGATCACAAACTAATTATGGTACAACAATTTGAACACTTTATTACTCGTTACATTTACACAAGACGAACTCTTTATTTGACGATTAACACTACATTTATTATACTAAACTATTTCTATTCTAACATTCAAATGATGGCCGGCCGTGCGCCAATTGTTAATTGGACATTCAAAACTGAGAGCCGGTATCATGGATGCCACGCCATTTTATATTGTAACAATGTTACGACAGTAGAGTAATTTTGTACTGCTCGAAATGATCGGCACCTATCGGAAAATAGTGCAGTCGTGTATTCGCTACAGTGGAGCTTTTCGACTACGACTACCGTGAAGCTTTTTAGACTACCTACTACACTACTGCTATGACTACTATAGTCTTTTTCGTATCATATATAGCCGGCCACCTAAATTTGACAGCTCAAATTTACAAAAACAAAAGGCATGACATGCACGGAGCAACAATTTCACCGAGGAATGCAATTTTTGATCAAAATTACTAACTAATCTTCTCCCTTTTTAGCTATTTGTGTTTTTGTCCGACTCGGATATCCATCGGAAGTGAGGATTTCTCCCGCTGGTGGTTCAATTCGGTCAGATATTCCCTCCTCCATCGGTCCCAGTGTTGTTGGATGAGTTTCTGTAGCTGCAGATAGTGATTGAGTCGGTTGGTTGGTACGTGGGTGTAGTTCGGATCCGGCAGGCTGATAAGCGGCGACCCGATGAGAAAGTGCCCGGGAGTGAGGACATCCAGCTCTGTTGGATCGCTTGATAGGGACGTCAGAGGTCGGCTGTTCATATTCGCTTCAATCTGGGCCAGCACAGTCGCATATTCTTCAAAGGAAAGCTGGGTGTTGCCGAGTGTTTTCACCAGAGATGTCTTCGCAGATTTTACAGCAGCCTCCCATAGGCCACCAAAGGACGGTGCTCTCGGCGGTATAAAGTGCCACTGGATCCGATGTTTGCTGCATTCGCTGACAATTGCTTCCCGGGTGCGTTTATTTTCGAAGAGACGGTACAGTTCGGCGAGTGTGTTGTTTGCCCCTTGGAAATTCGTACCGTTGTCCGAGTGAATCTCAGTTGGCATTCCGTGATGAGCGATGAAGCGACGTAGAGCTGCGATGAAGGCTTCCGTGGACAGATCACAGACCAGTTCGAGATGTACAGCCTTGGATGCAAAGCAGACAAACACGGCGATGTATGCCTTTCGTGGTGCTGCTCTTCGGTGCGCTGGTTTCGTGTACACGGGTCCACAGTAGTCCACTCCGACCACAGTGAAGGCTCTGCTAGGTGCTGTACGAGGCTGCGGTAGTTGACCAACGGGTTGCGTGACAGGGACAGGGTTTTGGCGGAAGCATTGCGGACACTTGCGACACACAAGATTGACGATGGCTTTACCGTTCACCGGCCAGAATTCTTGCCTCATCGTGGCTAAAGTCATGCGAGGACCAGAGTGCATGCAGAGTTCGTGATAGTGTTTGGTGATGAGGCGTGTGAGTGGGTGTATTTTAGGTAGGATCATAGGGTGCTTGGTCTGATAGTTCTCTGAAGAGTGTTCAAGTCTGCCACCGAGTCGGATGATACCTTTTTCGTCGAGGAATGGACCAAGTAACCTCAACGATGATTTGTTGGAAACGGATCGAGTTTTAACGAGCTCCTTAAACTCTTCAGTGAACATCTCCTGCTGTGCAATCTTCGTAAGCGTTTCTTTGGCGTGCTCTAGCTCCCCGACTGATGCGAGTTGGTGAGGATAGGGATAGGGTTTGGTTTGGGTTAGGTTTGCGACGACAACGATTCAGAAAACGAAGAACCAAAGCGATGATCCGAACCAAACGCCAGAAGGATGAGTACCGGTAAAATAGGAAAGAATGCTCCTGTGGTTGATGTATCACAAGTACCGTTTTTCGCCGTTCTAGTAGATCTTCCGGTACCAGTTATGTGTTTAGGCCAATATTCATCCAATTTCGCTAGCCAGGAAGGAATGTGTCGCCAGATGGTATTAGCAACGAATTCCTGGGGAAGCATTCCGCGAGAAACGTGGTCCGCCGGGTTTTCTGTTCCCTTCACGTGGTTCCAGCTATGGCCATGAGTTAGCTGTTGAATTTCAGACGTTCGGTTCCCAACAAACGTTTGCCAAGTATTGGGTGGTGCCTGTATCCAGTGGAGTGTGACCGTTGAGTCCGACCAGAACCAGCAAGGAATACCCTCCATCCGCAGCGCTGCTGAAACCTTGGCGTATAGTTTCGCCCCCAAAAGTGCAGCACAGAGCTCGAGCCGCGGCAGACTAAGCCGTTTGAGAGGGGCAACCCGTGATTTTGCCGCGACGAGCTCGGTTTTAATTTGACCTTCCTTGCCGGTTAAACGTGTGTAAAGGCAGGCACCATACCCAACTTCGGACGCATCGGTGAAGATGTGAAATTGTGTGGAGATCGAATCGTCCAGAAAGACGAACCGAGGAACCTTGTAGCCTTTCAGAAGGGTCAATTGGGCCGCGAATTCCTCCCATTTCCGGGCGATATCGTCAGATATAGGATCATCCCAGTCAAAAGTTGACAGCCAAAGTTGTTGCATCTTTATCTTGGCCCATGCCACAACCGGTGAGACCAATCCGAGTGGGTCGTAGAGTTTCGCAATTGCCGAGAAAATTTTGCGTTTTGTCCAAATGCCTTCGTTCGTAGATGGTTGTACTTCGATGCAAAGCTGATCTGATCCGGTTTCCCACCCCACTCCTAGCGTTTTAATTTTCTGGTCCGCTACGAAGTGCAGCATTGTTTCTCCTTCAAGCGCTCCGATGGGTAAGTTCTCCAGGACTTCTGGACTATTGGAGCTCCATTTACGCAGCTCGAGGCCCCCTTCGGCCAGTAGTGATTGGACTTCCTTCTGGAGTTTTATGGCTTCTTCTACTGTGTTTTCTCCCGAGAGAAAGTCATCCATGTAAAAATCTTCTTGCACGGTCCGTGCTGCAAGTTCGTAGTTGTGAGCGGAATCCAAAGCCAGTTGCTTCAGCACACGTGTGGCGAGAAATGACCATGGGGACAAGCCGTACGTGACGGTTAGCAGCTCGTACACCTGAATTGGTTCTGATGGATCACATCGCCACAGGATTCGTTGAAGGGGAATGTCGTCGAGGTGGATTAAGATTTGCCGGTACATTTTCGTGACATCAGCGACCAAAGCGATAAGATGTTTCCGGAAGCGGAGCATCAGATCCAAGAGTTCATCCTGAATCGTAGAGCCGGTGAGTAGAGCTTCGTTCAGCGAATGATTTGTGGACGTTTTCGCCGATCCATCGAAGACTACCCGTACCTTTGTGGTGGAACTAGATTCCTTAAATACCGGGTGGTGGGGAAGGTAGCAGACCATTTTATCTTTATCCAAGCGAGAATCGTCTGCTTCACCGATGTATTTCATGTGACCCAGCTTGATGTATTCCCTCATGAAATCCACGTACTGCGATCGTAGGTTTGGGTCTCGTTCCAATCGTTTCTCTGTCTGAAGAAATCGTCGCAGAGCCGTCTGCTTCGATTCGCCAACCATGCTGCTGAAGTTCATGCGTTTGGGATATCGCACGATATATCTGCCGGTGTCATCGCGTGTGAATGTGTTCACGAAGTGCGTCTCGCAGTCCTCCTCTCCCTGTGACCGTGGCGTTTTGATCGTCAACTCTTCAACCGTCCAGAATTTTTCGATTGCCTTGTCCAGAGATTCTACCTTGGCAACGTGACAGCTGACCCGTGTTGATTCATCCATGCGTTTTGCTTCGCCGGCTGCCACCCATCCGAACACCGTATTGACAAATACTGGAAGCGTATCGTCGACCTTGCGAATTTGCAACCGGCCACCATCGCGTACATGGAAATCGTAAAAGTACTGTGCACCCAATACCAAATCGATCGGACCAGAGATGTTGAATTCAGGATCGGCTAGAACCATATCGGGTGGAATTTTCCGTTGAGTTTGTGGAAGCGAGACAGATGGCTGGTCGTCGGTGACCTGCCCCAGAACCAGAAAGTCCAATGACGTCGAGAAATTCTGCACCCGAGAAGAAACTGTGGTGGAAACTTCGAAAGCCGTGCGGCTTCGTGATCGTCCTATTCCAGTTATTTCCACCTTCCTATCCCGCCGTGATAATTGAAGCAGCTTGCAGAGATTTTCCGATATCAGGTTGACTTGGAAACCAGAATCCAAAAGTGCCCTTGCGTGGTGGGCCCTTTCCCATACGTCCTTCACGTTTAGCAAAACCGTGAGTAGAAATGAGTGTGACTTTGACTGCCCCATCGCCATGTTGGTTGAAACTGATGCTACCGAACTAGAAACCAATTGACCAGAGTTCGAAGCGCCGCCGGAAATTGATGGAGCAGAAGTGTTACCGTTTTCATTCGTTGAAGTGGGGATAGGAGCAGAACTAGATCCAGAACCAGGGAAACCAGGATGCAGCAACGAATTATGTTTTTGGAGCACGTTTTGCATCAAAATTTAGACGGACAATCTCTAGCTAAATGATTCCGACCCAGGCAGTTGCTGCAGAGCCGCTTGGAGTTTGTAAGCTGCAGCCGTTTATCCACCGGAAGACTAGCGAAAGTTGGGCACCGAGTAATCCAATGCTTCTCACTGCAGGCGAAGCAGCTTGGGAGCGAGTTCTCAGTCGCCGAGTTAACCGAAACTTTAGTTGGACGGAATTTGCTACCACTGGATGACGACGAAGACGTGGAGAACATCTGCTGATCGACAGAGACAGCATCCAGCACCCGAGTTTGCCTTTTGAGGAATTCGACCAATGAAGTGTACGACGGTTCTCTATCCGGTGTGACATTTTCCTCCCAACGCTTCTGAATGACCTCGTCCAGCTTCGAGACCATTAGATGCACCAGCATCGCTCCCCATACATTCGTCTTCTCCCCTAGTTGATCCGGGATCTTCGTGTTACGTTCGAAACAGTCGATGAGTTCATGCAGGCCAGTCGCTGATTCCCTCTTGATTCTAGGATATTCGAACAAGGCGTTCAAATAACGTTTCTTGAGGAGGTATTTGTTGGAGAACCGATCAACCAGACTATCCCAAGCCACCCTGTAATTAGCCTCACTCATCGCATAAGAATCGATCAACTTCAAAGCATCGCCCTTCAGAGAAGCACGCAAATAATGGAACTTTTGTATGTCGGTTAGTTCCACCGAGGAGTCGATTAAAGCCACATAAGTGTCGTGAAACGGAAGCCAATTTTGGAAATTGCCATCAAACTCTGGTAGGTTTATTTGAGGAAGTCGCACGGAAGCATGTACATGAGGGACGTTGTTTGTGTGTGTAGTCGCAGTATTTGGTGTCGCATGTTCTGTAGTTAATTTTCTCGCCAACCCTGCCCTTACCTCGAAATATTTATCCTCGAAATCGGCCCTCGACTGCTGGTAATCCAGTAAGCTTTCTTCGTTGTCCTCCATGCCTTCGATATCGCTCTGGAGATCCTCGAACTCCTGATATTTTTGATCGAGCTTCTCCAAACGAATCTTGACCGCTTACTCATCGAATTCCTGTGTTGTTTTCAGGAAGTGGTCCATCCGTTCCACGAAGTTGATGACGCAGTCCCTGCTGCGTATCAAGGCCTTGTACTTCCTCGACGTTGACATGCTGCTGGCACCGGATAGAATTCACGAATAACAAGCAAGAACTGTGAAGCAAAGAAACCAGCAGAGTACCTCCCAGAAGAGAATATTGTTCGTTGGACAGGAACTCACCTGGTGAGCCTGTCAAATAGGCCTTGTATTAAATTAAAAAAGTTGTCTCTGCTTTTCCCACCGTCGTCTGGTGTCCAAATTTGAATTTTGCACTCCCCAGTCAGTCCAGAAGCTCTCAAACACTCGATATCGTCTAACGTCCACCAAGCTGTATTAGAAGTGTCCTTACGAGTCCTCCAGTAGTCCAATTAACGCGTAAGAACCGTTTTAGTATCCGGCCACCAAGAACTCCGTCGAAGTAGATTGAAATGTAGGACCAAGAAAACGACCAGGTAGAGAAGAAAGCGAATTGTGAATAGTTGGACAGGTCCTCACCTTGAAGGCCTGTCTAATGAGCCTTGTATTATATTTCAATCTCTCCTCAATCCTGATTCGTGATGGCAGCGCCCAGTAAATTCACATTGATCGTGATGGCGCCTCGTGATTGTGTAACGAGGAAAATGGCGCCAATTCAATTGTCCAAAGACCCAATGGCGTCTCTGCGTCGGTACGTTTCCAAAGAACCACTATCCTGGTCACGGCACCAATGTTGTGACCTCCGAAAAATAGTGGTCCTTCCAATTCCCGACGCGTATTAGATTTCCGGGGTGAATAAATCGCGCTTTCCCTTTATTTGTTGGGCTGCTTTCTTTGGTATAAAGCATCGAAGAAAGCTTCTTTCTATTCGAGCTTAATTATTGCACGTGATCACAAACTAATTATGGTACAACAATTTGAACACTTTATTACTCGTTACATTTACACAAGACGAACTCTTTATTTGACGATTAACACTACATTTATTATACTAAACTATTTCTATTCTAACATTCAAATGATGGCCGGCCGTGCGCCAATTGTTAATTGGACATTCAAAACTGAGAGCCGGTATCATGGATGCCACGCCTTTTTATATTGTAACAATGTTACGACAGTAGAGTAATTTCGTACTGCTCGAAATGATCGGCACCTATCGGAAAATAGTGCAGTCGTGTATTCGCTACAGTGGAGCTTTTCGACTACGACTACCGTGAAGCTTTTTAGACTACCTACTACACTACTGCTATGACTACTATAGTCTTTTTCGTATCATACAAATAATAAATAGAATAATTCTTTCAACTAGTCGCGAATGATTTTTACTCCGAAATTTGGAACTAAGAGATATGTTGACATAAAAAGTACAGTAAGTAACTTATAAAGCGATATGCTGAGGCACCACTCAGTGTCGCATTGGAGTCGGTTTTGACCAGTAATTGGACATTTGCGACTGGTGGCGACTTTCAATGTGGGGTCATAATTTGGGCCCCGAACTCAATGTTTACAAAAATGTCCAACTAGAGGTAAAAATGTCTAATTAAACGTGTTGCATCACAGATCTGTTCAGTTAGCTTAATGTCGATGTAGATGTAAATTACTGTACAACCAAATCAAAACAAAAGCCGAGACACAAAGCCCAGACAAAAACCAAACGAGCCGTCCGTCTCCGTCAATTATTCTTTTCTACAAACCCTGCCGGTCGTTTTCGTTGAACGTATGCTGACGGGTCGTTACGTTGCTGGTGTATGTGAATGTTTTCATGAGAATTGCATGGTAGAATCATTGCCGTGTCGTGACGTGACGGGACGTGAACGTGACGTGGATGTTGTAAGTGAATCGCACTTAACAGCCCGTCAGCGACCGTTCATCGAATACGACCGGCAGGATTTGTAGAAAAGAATATTTGACGGAGACGGATGGTTCGTTTGGGTTTTGTCTGGGCTTTTGTTTTGATTTTGGTTGTATTCTTTACGTAAACATATCTCTTAGTTCCAAATTTCGGAGTCAAAATTATTCGCGACTAGCTGAGAATAAAGTCTATATATTATTATTGTTGAATAAGGGTCGGGACTACGGGGTTTAACCATTTAAATAATATAATTAAATGATTTTCATTTAATTTTTCTAAATTTAGTACTGGTTCCAGGCATGTTGATTCGAAAGAGGGCATTGTAGTTTTAAACTGTTGTAGGTGGCGACACCATGAATAACATTAAATAAATCCTAAATATGATTAGCGAATAATATAAAACCGCCTTTATTGAGAATTCCTTCTTGCATTTGTGCTGTGCTGTGTATGCCCGGAGCCGTTCCGCTCAGGCCCCGACCAAGAGGATATGATCCGCGAGTCAAGATGTGTCGCAAATTTAGCTGTCATTGCCAAACTATCAAATTTCTCGGTGAGCTCAAGGCAGATCTACGTAACAAGGTGCGCCCATTCGCTAATCATATTTAACTCGAAACAATCGTCAAATTCGCGAAAATTTAAAGAAGGCAGTTTTGCAATCTTAAAATTTGAATGGAGATTCTTAAGCTATCCAATTACTTAAAATACGACGCTCTCTTAACCATTTGGCTGTATATTTCACAACACACAACATTTACAAAAACCCGCCATTATAATATAAACTCATCATCAGACACAACTCCAGTTGCGAGTGACAGTGGTCGCAAATTGAATTTGCGACCCGAACATGTTTGACGCTGTCAAATGGCGTGTATTAGAATATGGATGCACTAAAGGTAATATTATATTATCAGGCACGTAGCGTAACCGGCACGGCACGTTTCATGCAAGACAAATATTATTGCGTGTGTTTCAAATGTGCATGCATATATATAGCGGAACGGCTCCGGGCATACACAGCACGCTTCAGACAAATGCATGAAGGAATTCTCGAAAAGAATATTTTGCCGGTGCCGGGCACGAACTACATGGGCGAGTAGCACCATACATACAAACCCAACGTCGAAGTTCGTGGTGTGGGTGCGTTCGTCGCTCTTCGGTACGACATCGGTTCAATCACCAGTAGCATTTCTCCGCTCCGTCTGCGCTGCCGGTCCGTACAGAGAAGTTGCTATGCCTGATGATATGAATACATCATGTATTTGTCTGCCGGTGTCGGTACGTGCCGTTTACGCTACGGCCTTAAGGCATACACATTTGAAACACACGCAATAATATTTGTCTTGCATGAAACGTGCCGTGCCGGTTACGCTACGTGCCTGATAATATAAAATTACCTTTACACAGTTCAGAATGAACTGTGTACGGGGATCGGTGTATAAGAGCGAGATGGAAAATGAAAAGTGGGAGGATTTCTAAATCTGTGATGTCACAGATTTTGTTTAGATATGTTACTTTTCTTATACTAGTCCACTACATAGGAAAAGTGTTGTTATTAAAAGTAAAAATATGCAGATGAAATGAACGAACTAGTTTTTTTTCCTAAATCAATGCTAACGTTTAAAATCATAAGGGCCCAACTGATATTTAGCAGAAACTCAAATTTCAGTATTATTGAGGTGTTCTAAACTTGATATCAATTCAATGTTTCTTTTTGTTACGTCGACCAAAAACGTAAATGAACAAAGTCTGAGTCACAGAATATTTCGTTCCATTTGACAGTGCATGGACGCTATATATACGCATACACATTTGAAACACACGCAATAATATTTGTCTTGCATGAAACGTGCCGTGCCGGTTACGCTACGTGCCTGATAATATAATATTACCTTAAGAATATTTTGCCGGTGCCGGGCACGAACTACACGGGCGAGTAGCACCATACATACAAATCGATCGTCGAAGTTCGTGGTATGGGTGCGTTCGTCGCTCTTCGGTACGACATCGATTCAATCACCAGTAGCTACGCTTGGCTCAATTTCGTCAACGCGAATTTACTCTCCCGCTCCGAAAACAAGTTTCTCGGCTCCGTCTCCGCTGCCGGTCCGTACAGAGAAGTTGCTATGCCTGATAATATAAATACATCATGTATTTGTCTGCCCGTGTCGGTACGTGCTGTTTACGCTACGTGCTGGATAATATAAAACGGCCTTAAGGCTTACACTGTAAGCTGTTCACACGAACTGTACCCAGTAAAAAGAACGACCGTATGTTCACTCTTTTTGGTGAACTAGTTCTTTTGAACAGTGCAAGGACCGTTTGCCCATCTCTACTCCGAGCTAAAAGTGTGTTTCATTCAACACAACATCATGTTACGCAAGTAAACAAGAAATAAAAATAAATCCAAATAACAACATTCATCTGTGTTCTTTTTTAATTTGAAGTTCATGGAAATTTGTAAAGCTACTGTAAAACTTGCATAGGCCTCTTGCGAAAACATCACCTAAATGTGTCCACGTGAACCCAATACTTGATAAGTAACAACAACAAACCATACCATAGAATGAAAACAGAGTAAATTGTTCAGCCGGGCTTGGAGGACCAATTTTCTCTCATATCTCCCGTATAAACATAACAAAACGCTGATGCATAGCGGATGTTGGCGAGAGAGCAAGAAAGTGAGAGAGAGAGTGAACAGCATAATCACTGTGTTCAAAAAGGGAACATCCATGAGCATACTATCAGGCTGGCATTATAGTAATACAGCAGCTTCTGCTGCTCCCGTCCGCAATTTCTTGACCTCTCATACATTTTTTGCAAATAATCCCCTCCCAGGAGCAGCAGTGGCATATGAAGAAAAATCAATTTTAGGAAAATTTGCAGAACAATCTGAGGAATCGATTGAAAATGTGAAAATCGATCTAATTGCGGCTGAGTGCTGGTGTATTTAGTAATGGACGCGTCTAAATTCAGGCGCTTGCGAATGTTGTGTTTGAAAACGATGGTATTATGGGGTTTGTACAGTGAGAAGTGATATTCAACCATCTTCGGGGCTGGACTGAACGATTTTAAAGCCATCCAATTGAACAGATTGGGAGCATAATTTTCGAAAATCAGATTTAATTATTTTGAACAGCTCCAGCTAACTATCCTCAAAGAAGAAAGAAGTGAATAAAATAGATATAACAAGGCTTCTTGTGAAAATCCTAGGAAAACGATGGTCACTAAGAAGACAGCTGACATAGAGAAAGAAAGGCTAACGAAGAAAATGTGTTCAAATAGCAGCTTGAGCGGGTCAGGATCGGCCGGTGGTACAGCAGCAATGGTGTGTTTTAGTGCTGGAACGACACACCACGCTGCTCACAACCAAAATGCACCAAATATACTGGTTTATAAGAAGATGGAAGCCATTATCGAAAAGATGCAGGCAGAAGGGTCGGGAGTGTCAGTTCGCACGGTTAAAGCTTTCATGAGCAAAGTACCGTCTGTGTTCACTGGTGCAGATTTGGTGACATGGATAACGCAAAATCTTGCTGTGGATGATGTGACCGAAGCTCTCCATTTAGCTCATCTGCTGTCATCCCATGGCTATTTATTTCCTATTGATGATCATCAGCTTACTGTGAAAAACGATGGCACATTCTATCGTTTTCAAACGCCCTATTTCTGGCCTTCCAACTTTTGGGAACCTGAAAACACGGACTATGCTATTTATCTTTGCAAACGAACAATGCAGAACAAAACACGCCTTGAGCTGGCAGATTATGAAGCTGAGAATTTAGCCAAACTTCAAAAGATGTTCTCCCGAAAGTGGGAGTTTATCTTCATGCAAGCCGAGGCTCAGAGCAAAGTGGACAAAAAGCGTGACAAACTGGAACGTAAAGTCCTCGATTCACAGGAACGCGCCTTCTGGGATGTACATCGTCCAATGCCTGGTTGTGTAAATACCACGGAGATGGATATTAAGAAAGCCTACCGACGGGGTGCTTCTAGCCTTGGGTCAGGTTCGGCTAATATGGCATACAACAGCAACCCAACCGAAACTATGACCAAGACAATCAATCTATTGAAGCAAAGATTAGACCGACGAACCATCAAGGTGTCCAAAGGAGCCGAGTCGTAAGTACCGCTGTGGCTTTGCGAATAAATGGCAAGGTCTAGCTGACAAGTATTTTAAACCTGTTGTTTACGCATATCTCTGTGTTTTTTTTCTTTTCTGTATTTTTAAGGTATATTTCATACTATGAACAGTACAGCGAGTTTGACTATTTTCTAACGGCTCCGGACTATCCCAATCCTTGGCAATCAGATAGCACGGAACTGTGGGATACTGAAAAACAAGGGTGAGTGATGAGCAAGAATCACATTCGTTTGTTTCCCATACTATCAACTACAACAAAATTATAAATTTCCAGCAAAGACATCCCAATGAAACGTGTCAAACGATGGGGTTTCAGCCTCAGCGAACTTTTAAATGATCCAATAGGACGAGAGCAGTTCACAAAGTTCCTCGACAAGGAGTTTAGCGGCGAGAATTTAAAGTGGATATGTTATCTACCCATATCTCATGAACTCAAACGCTGAACGTTCGTTTCGTTTTCAGATTTTGGGAAGCCATTCAAGATATGAAGGCTTTGCCTCAGTCACAAATCAAAGATGCTGCCAACGCTATCTGGAATGAATACTTGGCCCCAGATGCCGCTTGTCCGGTGAACATTGACTCCAAGTCATTGGAGATTGCTCGCGTGGCGATCAAGGAGGGAACCACCAGTCCGAGTCGTTGGTGTTTCGATGTGGCCGCTGACCATGTATTTTATCTGATGAAGAGTGATTCCTACTCGCGCTATCTGCGCTCCGACATGTACAAGGAATATTTGAATGGCTCCAAAAAGAAGGTAAAATCCATACCGAACTTGTTTGGTGTGAAAATTAACTATTAGAGTTTTGGCAGTATATATATATAGTCGTCCGCATAAGCCTAAAGTCTCACGAATTTAAGATTATTTTCCTCATCATTGCTTGTTCATCAATAAGCATTCAAATTATATAGATATGGTTAAATACGTAGATGTTGATAGAGGTAGATTCAAAGTAATGTAGTTTACAGGCTGAATGGTCCGAGGATATTATTTTTCTTTTCTATTTACCTGATCTAAACAATTTCATTTCGTTATAGACAATTAGACAGCAGAGTTCATAGAATATCATATTTTTCTTAAATGTTTGAGATACTCCGAAACCATGTGACAAAATGAATAATTATAGAAAGCTATTTATAAAAATTATCATTGCCTGTTTATTTTTCATCAAACTATTTCTGCCACATAAAGCCGTTAACCCAAAGTTTAACCGATTCTATTTGGGTTTTTGAGTTTCTCGTCGGTGAACACGATATTCTCCAACCTTCTTTCAGCGGCCCTGTTCAGCAGCGCTTTCGCTCTTTTTACCCGTTCTTGTTTTTGCCTTATCGAAAGGTCTTGAACCTTTTGGATCTTGTAAGGTTTGGTCTGTAGTTTATCTTTCAGGATCCGACGGAGACTTCGATCCGATATTTTGAGATCCTCCCCAATTTAGTGGCACTACGTCGAGGATTTCTCTTAAGGCGCTTCTTGACGATCTTCACCAGGTGTCACCACAGTAGCTTGACGTCCACCACCATATCGTTTTTTGGTACTTCCGGTGTCCAGGTATTTTTTAACTGTACGGTGTACAAAACTTCTGCACACAGGTATAGCGGACAGCTCACGAACTATGTCTTTCTGGCATTTCCCAGCTAGGAACAAGGCAATTACAGCACTACGTTTCTGTTCGATATCCATATTTGCGGATAACACTCGATCTCAAAAGTAACACATACATCCACTTGCAGCTAAGACACAATGTAAACAAACTGACGAGGGGTCGTCAAATACAATTTTCTGTGCAACGTTATAATTACTGTTGAAGTAATGTAGCAGTTCAATTGCCGGACCCTGTACATATTTTATACGCATATAAAGTCGTATATAACGATATACGATGCTTTTTACTCTGATATACGATTTGACCCGACAATGCTATATAAAATGAATATTATTTGCGTATATAATACTGCATATCGCGATGCTAGGATGATCGTTCTACCAATATACGACTTCATCCATCAATGATATCGAAAATCGTGTTTTTGCATTTTATACTATTCCGGAAACACGTGATGCATCCTTTGATTGATATTTTATACGATTGTAATCTTACCGGTACAGATTCTTCGGTTTTACAACAGATGGCGTAACTTGATTATTATTCCAATGAATAAAATTTCCAGACATTCGTTGGATAGCTACTGTCATAGCGCGTCTTTTTCAGTACATGTCAAAAAGTTGAAGCGTAAACAACATAGTTTTTTGCCACTTCGAATATGTCGAATTTCGTACCAACGAGAGAGTTTTTGCGGGAGTGTTACTTCATTACTTCAATATGAAGAAAAAATCTGCGGAAAGTAATCGCATTTTGGTGGAAGTTTATGGTTACCATGCTCCAATTGAGCGAACGTGTCAAACGTGGCATTTCTCGTACCTAAAAAACCCTCACATGGCAAATTTGGCTCCATTTGCTTGATTAGTTCTCGAGTTCATTTGTATGGTCTATAGTGTCGAACCACCATAGAAACATTGACTGCACCCTAAAACCTCCACATGCCAAATTTTGTTTCATTTGCTTGATTAGTTCTCAGGTTATGCACCTCTCCTTTTCTTAGAGAGAAGAAGAGAAGTGTCGAACCACCATAGAAATATTTATTGGCCCCTAAAACCTCCGTATGCCAAATTTGGTTCCATTGAATTGATTATTTTTCGAGTTATGCGCCCCTCCTCACCTTAGAGAGGAGGAGAGGAGTGTCGAGCCACTATTTGAACATTTATTGACCCCTAAAACCTCTTGGTTTCATTTGCTTGGTAAGTTCTCGAGTTATGCAGAAAATTGTGTATCATTTGTATGGCATCAGTGTGACAAGTATTGTAACACTGATCGTTATATACGACTTTATATACAATTATATCATGACATATTCGTATATGTGTTTAATATCGAAAAAATCGGGTTGTTGCTGAAGGAATATCGCATCATCATCACTATTCACTGTATAGAACAATTTGAAATCGTCCGCACATGCAAGTCTGTGACATTTTACGCAAAAAAGTATTATTGAGATAAAGCAGGAATCTGTAAGGACCGAGGTGACTTCCTTGATGTACACCCGATGTCACCCGAAAAAGAAACGGTGTTGTCGATTTTCACTGACATCACACGATCAGTAAGATATGTTTGTAACCAGTTCAAAAGAAAACTATGGAATCCAATGCGTTGGAGTTTTGCGACATGATTGTTATGATTGATTTTATCGAATGCGGTCGAAAAAGCATCGATTTGGTTACGAGACTGTAGATAACGAACGGCGAATGATGTTTACAGCATCAGATTTGTGGAAGTGGACCTTGACATACTATTTAATAATTCTGAATGATAGTTAGAGGACAGTCGTCATAAATAGTTGTGTAATTTATGGAGTGGAGTATAAGTACGAGTATGTGGTTGATAACAAAGGATTTCATTATACAGTAATTTACATTTAATGCGACATGCCGAGGCACCACTCAGTGTCGCATTGGAGGCGATTTTGACCTGTAATTGTACATTGGCGATGAGAGTGGTACAGTGTCGACCTCTGGTGGCGACTTTCAATGTGGGGCCCTAATTTGGGACGTGAACTCGATGTTTACAAAAATGTCCAATTAAAGGTAAAAATGTCCAATTAATCGTGTCGCATTGCAGGTCTGTCCAATTAGCTAAATGTCGCATTAAATGTAACTTAAGGCGGCATTCCATCTATTCAACATGCTACATGCTATAAGTCAATGGTAAACAACAATGGATATGATACTTGCGCAATTTTTTATTTTGTTTCCACCTAAGCAACTATACAGTAGTATGCGAATGCTCACTGCTCCAACATATCTGTTCTGATGTTATTGTTTTTATGATCAAACATTCTGTGTTTCCATTATTGTGGTGAATTATGATAATCATCAATAAATGACGTAGTTGCTCCAATATTGTTGTACTACACACGCCGCACCGATCCGCAGGTCATCGGATAAGGCCAACATTGCTCGACAAGACCAATTATGTCGATTATATCGTAAAAGAGACACTCCAATAAGCAAGAACAATTGACTTGTAGCATGTAGCATGTTGAATAGATGGAATTTCGGCTTTACTGTAGTATTTTTTCCTTCTAATTTTTTTACAATATGCATGAGTTCCTTCCCTGAAATCATATTTTTGTCTTATTGTCGATATCTCTTTATTTCGTAGTTTTGATACTTTGTTATTTCATTAGAATAGTGAGTAGTCTACACAAATACTAACTATGACATACAATATGGTTATGAAACCACTAATGTATATATCCACTGATATCCAACATTAATTACTTTAATCGTATTCATGAAATGACATACCTATGTGACCCATGAGCAGACATCGGTTCGAGGACTCCGAATATTCTCTGGCAGAAAAGACACACCTGTGATAAACTAAATGAATAAATGAACGAAAATTATACATAAACTAAAATGCGCGTATCTTAAAAAGCACAACTAACTACCAAAGGTATGTTGAAACAATAAAGTAACCAAACTGTATCATGAGCGAAACAAATATGTATCCTCACTGATTGTTCTAGAACAGAAGGAAGTAACTAGTTTATGTGTATAGAAGAGTATTTCAAACTTATATAAACGGTTGACTATCACTATAGAGAAAATAGTGAAGAAAATACTCATAGCATGTCAGATTGTGAAACTCGTAACCACAAGAGTAAGATCTAGCACACTAATGCAGAAAGAATTAGATATATTCAAAACAGTGCATCCGCGGTAACCCACCGTTACTCGAACATATAGTGAGATTTTAATGTTTGGATAACATTTTAGTGACAAATTTTTTAACAAAGAGATATTAACAAAAACACATTTTCGCCTCGATTACGCTTTCTAATTGCCGTCTTTTTCTTCCATGTTCACCACGGAAGCAATGCTTCAAATCAAAGAGTTACAATTTTGTTCTCACGAAGAAAACTGTAAGCCATACCCAATAACGGACTATCCGGTCGATACCCTCTTACTAAACTAAATGAAAGTAATATTGAAACTCTCGCAGTTAACTTCCAACTATAGAAACGGTTAAACCTGTATATTAATCATGAAAAAAATGAGATCGCTAATAATTTCACAAGATTTTTAAATGTTGTTGGCAGAACTTGGATAATCTATTCGAAGCACTTTCCTACCGTACTTTACTTTCGTATAAACTTGTTACATTATAAGAACGTCATTCAAGTTCCACAAATAATGCATTAAATCAAAATCTAGTCAGAAATGAATATAACGTCCTGTTTTTATAATTTTTCTCTAGAACACTAGCCACGCGCTATAGCAGACGTAAAGTCGTGTAATTTTTGAGTGAGTTGAATATATGTGCAAACAAGAGGAGAAGCAGATACAAAAAATTAAACCAATATTCCATTTTGTTGGAAGTATTGTAAACCAAAGCCCCTAATCCTCCTTTTTTGCAACTATTCTCGGTTGTAATAGCTCTTATCCTAATCACATCACTCACCACAGTGAATCCTGATTTTTACCTCCCTACTAAAAACAAGGAAGGGTCCTTGATAATCGCTAGGGACCCACGCTGTAGCAGCGACTCTTGTGGCCTTCGGGTGGCGAATATTATACTAACATTCCTTCCCTTCCCCTAGTGACTGTGAGAAAGTGATCGGTGTCGGTTCTTTGTGCAATATGGCTGGTTCAGGTCAATCACGAAGAGCAACTACGAAGTGTACAGTCTACCCAAGCTCAAGCTCTAATCTGATAGTGATTACAAAAAAAGTCGCCACCAGACGTCGACACTGTACCACTGTCATCGCGAATGTCCAATTACAGGTCACAATCGCCTCTAATCTCTGTAGCTGTAACATTACAGTAGTCGTTCGAAAACTGGACCTGCTTTAACTGGACTGCTTTTTGGGTAAAAGTTAATTTGAAAATGTATAGATAATTGACGTCTTATCCAATGTGAAATTTTGCTTCCAGGGGAATGCAATTTGAGATGTAATTATTTTCGCACGACAAAAACATTGATTAAATTACAGAAAAAATATTTGCCAAATTATATTTAATACCTGGACGGTGTGTTTTTCAGCAACAAGTTTTGGGTTGGATGTAGGATTCAGGAGATACGGGTGAGAATATTTCTGGAATATATGCACCTGGGACCTGAAGCGCTTTGAAACAAGATAACCCTACTTCACCTCTACACTCTATTTTTGACGTAGGACTACGTCTTTCATTTCTATACAGGGGTGTAAAACCAAAGTTTCGAGAACGAAAGCGTTACGCTGGAGACCGAGATTTTGAGCGTTAATAGCTCTTAAACAACTGAACGAAATGGTATGATAAACACTTCATTTGAAAGATAAAATGTCTACGCGTCATATACTTGTTACTTTTTGATCCAAAAACTTGTTTCAATAGTCTTAAAATTGCTTTCAAAACAGGCTATTGAAATCACCAATCGGTATATAAGCGAGCGCCGCTCGTAAACCCACTCAGTTATGATTGAACAGCGATTGGAGAATGTTGTCGCTGTTGTTGTGAAGCTAATTTCGTTTATCATGAAAACGCTGATGAACGGTGTCACCAAGAGCCTGTTTGTGCACCTAAGGCCAAAAGGGAATCCATCAGGAGGAGAGTGATGCCACGGTTCCGCTTGAAACATCGGAGCAGCCGCCACACACACACACATACACACATACACGCGCGGAATTCTCGTTGCTATCATCGTTGCTGAAAAATAATCTGCCAGTTCCCCTGGGAATTGAAAAATACATTCATGCGAAAGAGTTTATTTTAATGTTTTCTATCCATATAACACTGCAACCAAATACATTTGGTTTTGTTATTTTTCAATCAATCGCAATTAACAGGAAAGCTTCTGAATATTTTTTTTCCCCATCAGTGGAAATTTTCGTATCCAATATTGGATGCATAACATGAAAAACGGAAAATGTTTCACATCGCGAAAATCAAGTCATTTTCGAGCGATTATTTGCTTTCTACTCATATAATGCTGCGACCAAATACATTTCGTTTTGGATTTTTTCAATCAAGTGCGATCAACGTAAGAATGTAAGAATGTAATGAACGTAAGAATGCGAATGTCTTTCGGCAATTTATTAGAGGTGCAATGAATCTTTAGGAATTCCCGCTCTACGCGCACTGGCAAACAATGTTTACTCAACAATTTCTCAAACGAGAAATGGGTGTTGTGAGAAAGGATTAGCGAACGCGAAAACGACAAACGGGAGAAAGATACGTTTGGAGGTTGAAGGAAATTGGCAGAAAACTTCTTTATTCTATCATTCATATAATGTGATTCATACCACATCGTTTTGCCAGAAAGAGATTATTAATGTTCAAAGGAGGAATCGAGTCCTCCGAGGAAATTACCCAGCGCAAATTAGAGTCGACTATCGATTGCGGCATTCGTACAAAAATAATTTTATAATGCAGTTTCACCAAAGTGATTTCTTCGGATATATTCACTACATCATGTCATGTATTTCATATTCTTCATTAAGAAATCCATATCCATGGCACCTATCGGTAACGAATTATTATCGAAACCACGATTTTCGCTAAATGCTCCTTTCAGTTCGGCCTGTAAAAAACTTTTCTGTACTCTAATCCATCAAATTTGGAGCCCTGAAAAGGGCCGTTGATTATATGCTAAGCTAATATAGCACGCTCTCCTCGGATACGATGGGCCAGCTGGATGTCCTTGGGCATGATGTGACGCGTTTTGCATGGATAGCACACAAATTGGTATCTTCGAATAAGCCTCCTGCAGCGTCATAGCCGCGGAACTTTGGAAGCGCAAGTCGGTTTTGAAGTCCTGAGCAATTCCACGATCCAAATGCTGCAAAGGTAGCTGCGGATCAGCAATTCGGTCGACTTCTGATAGCGATGAATTTCACGCAAAGTTCCCGGTCGATAGCGATGTGGCTTCTCCACCTATCCTGCTACTGGTGCGCTTATCCGAGCTGACTTCGTGTGCCTTACCACCGAATGACTAACGAGCTGTCTGCGAAAGACTAACGAGCTCGAGTCCTCACGGTGCGAGAGTAGAGTAAGAAATGAACGAAAGCGGTAAGCGGTAATGAATTAGAGAGACTTTAAACTCTGAGAGTTCATTCGTCTCTTGCCCTTGAGGGCGGGAAATTTAATTGAAAGGAAAACTAAGAAAAAATTACTGCAAAATTCATTATTCTCGCTCGACCCAGTACTAGCAACCGCTATGGATGTATGTCGTATCGCCGCACCCTACACGGCTCTGGGGCCAAAAACACAACCAAACAAATGGAGCAGGGAAAAAGCCCCTTTTAGTGTGCTTGAGGAGCTCGCTTCTAAAAAGGGCATAAAAAACCTGTTCATCTTTTGCTGAAATTAGAAGAGAAAACAAACAAAGTTTTATCAGTATAGGTAAATGTAGTAATTAAACATTAGATCTGTTCGAATAAACCTGTATCCTTTAGGAAATCGATGGTCCTTTTTTCCTCGACGTCGTCGTCCGATAGTGCTGTCCTTATGGTGTCTGCAACCTGAAACTTTATTCTAGAAGCATTAAATCTAGAGCATGTGATTAAAATGTGTTCCACCGTGAGTCTTACATTGCACGACTCACAAAGTGTTGGTTCGATCCACACATGATGAATTTGTGTGTTAAATATGTATGCCCGATACGTAAACGTGTCAGACATACTTGATTAGATCGGAGAATACTATCCTTCCAGGGAAGGGTAGTATTCTTGATCCTTCTTAAGAAGAGGTCACGGGAAAAATACCAACTGTTCTCCCAGCTCAATCTGAGGGATTGACTGACCCATCTGATGATGTCTGTTGCTGGGGAGGAGGTGGTCCATAGTTCGGAGAGCCTACCCTCCTTGGCGAGACGATCAGCCTGTTCATTACCCTGGATTCCGCAGTGCCCTGGGACCCAGCAGTAAGTGATGTCCTTCCCTGTAATTTTTTCCTCGATGCTTAGTATCCAAGGGTGTTTACTATCGCCACTTTGTAGCGCCCGTAATGCACTATAGGAATCTGAGAAGATCACCACTTTACTGTCGTTATCACAGAGTGATGTCGCGATAAGGAGAGCGGCAATTTCGGCGGAGTATACCGAACATATGGAAGGCAGTTGGAATTTTAGCTCCGTGTTATTGGCAAAAACTCCAAACCCTGTTAGGTTTCCATCAAAAGACCCATCTGTGAAGATTTTGTGGTGGGTGTGATACTTGTTATGAAGGTGGTTATTAAAACAGGCCGTAACAATGCTGCTGGCTTCCCCAGCCCTGACAGCATTTTTGATTGACCAGTCTATCTTTGGCGGATGTGCATGCCATGGGCGTTGACCGACTCTGCTTAATGGGGCAATAGTCGGGAGGGTGACTTGGCTAATATTTTGCAGCCAAATGTTGGCTCTGGAGTAAATGGATAGAAGATCCGGGTATTTCTCGGACGTCCGGATGGCTTTAGTGGCTAGCATATTTGTGAGGAAGTGTTCGAAAGGAACTACGCCAGCCTCCACAAGCAGAGCGTTTATTGGGCTGGTCTGGAAGGCTCCTGATGCATGTCTAATCACACTATGGTAGATAGGCTTTAGGTGATTCAAGTGAGCCCAAGAGGCACGGCTGAAAAGTTCGATACCGTAACGAATTCTAGAGAAGATAATGCTTTTGCCTATGTTGCAGATGGTTTTACGAGAACTCAAGCGGCATCTGCCACCTAAAGCTTTCATCAGCCGCAGGCGGCACTTCATACTAGCTTTAGCATTTCTGAGGTGTTGTCCGAAAGATAGTTTACTGTCAACTAGCACTCCGAGAATTCGGATAGAGCTGACTCTCTTAATAGGCCTGCCATTGATTAGACATGTTCTAAACCTTTTCCTATGACCTTTACATTTGCAGCAGTGCATTATATTGGACTTCTCTGCAGAAAACTTAAACCCAATGGAATTTGCCCAGTTACTAACAGCCGAGATTCCTTCCTGCAGTCTTCTGCGGGCCATTTCTGGGAAAGCATTTCTTGCCATCAGCAGTAGATCGTCTGCATAGGCCAGTACCTCGGTGTTTTTAGGGATAACCTCTAGAACCGACTGCATAGCAACGAGGAAGAGGGAAACTGATAGAACCGAACCTTGTGGTACTCCGTTTTCTAGGCCACGGTGATCCGAAAGTACTCCTCCGAAGTAAACTTGAAAACCTCGATTGGTGAGGAAACAGCGAAGAATGTTGAAGAGGGAGCCTTCAAAACCCCATCGGTGGAGTTATGGCGCCATGTGGTATCGTAGGCTTTGGCTAGATCGAGTGAAGCAATTTCGCTGTGGTGGCCCTTTTCGATAGTCTCTTGAAGGAAATGGTCGAGTTGACTGAAGTAGGTGCCCGTACCTTTACCTCGGCGGAAGCCGTGCTGTCTGGGGTCCAATAGTTGGTATTCTTCAAGGGCCGTCCTAAGTCTTTGATTGATCATTCTTTCGAAGACTTTCCCTAAGCAGTTGAGGAGGGTTATGGGACGGAAGTTGTTCGCGGTCCGTTTACTCTCCTTCACTTTTGGGATAGGTATTACCAATCCCGTTTTCCATGTATCTGGGAAACAGCTGTTAGCCCAACATTCGTTGTATATCTGGAGGAGTAGAATTTTTGCATGAAGAGGTAGATGCTTGATCATCGGATATTCGATTCCGTCTGGGCCGGCTGATTTGCTTTTGGATATTTTTGTATTCGTTGTATTTGTGGACCTGTTCCGAAGCAGGAGGAAAAACTTTAAGTTCCGCCTCCGCCTTAATTGCCTTGAATTCGTTGGTGTAGTTGGAGGTGGCTGAAATAGTGGCAAAGTGGTCGGCTATGATGCCTGGGTCTTCGGAGAAGGTGCCGTTAATTTCGAGGGAATAGCAGTTTGAAGCTTTCTTGCCACTAAGAGAGTTGACCTTGTTCCAAAGTTCAGATGTCGAAGTATTAGGGTTGATGCCATCAAGAAATTCCATCCAACTGTTTTTCTTGGCTTCGGTTATTACCTTCCTGGCTAGAGCTCTAGCCGTTTGGAAGTTTGTTAGGGCAATCATTTTGCAAGCGCTTCCATCAGGAAGGCGTCGTAGGATACGGAGGGATTTTCTTCTCCTTTTGATGGCCTGTGCAACTGCATCGTTCCACCATGGGACAGCCTTTCGGCCGGGTTTCCCACTGGTACGGTGGATGTTTTGTTCAGCCGCCAAAACGATGGCGTGGGTAAATTCTTCCACGGAGCAGCTTTCATGATCAGAAAGTAAGCTGTTGATTGTGGATTCGAAGCCTTCCCAGTCAGCCGACTGGTATATCCACTTCCTGCGCAAACGAATGTTTGGGTTTCTTGATAGGGTTCGGATGTGGATGGGGAAATGATCACTACCTCTGAGGTCACTATCAACTGTCCAGCTCAACCTGGGGGCAAGGTCCCAGGAAGCAATCGTGATGTCAATGGCCTATGATGATCCGCGATGGATATCTATCCTGGTATGACGGTGATCGTTAAGTATGATGAGGTTTAGTTTTTGGACGATTCCCAAAATTGTTTTACCTCTTTTGTCACATTTGTTTCCTCCCCATGAAGAGTGGGAGGCGTTAAAGTCACCCATCAGGACGAATGGGTGCGGTAACTGTTTGATGGCATCCGTAAGTTGAGTTTCAATGTCATTACTGTGCAATGGGGGAATATAAATGGAAGCAAGGGTTACCTGTAGAGGTCCCTTCAGTTGTATCGCACATATTTGTAATGATGATGTTATGGGGATGACGGTATGAGGAAGGTCACTCAGGACAGCGAGGCAGGCTCCAAAAAGCCCCGAGGATGGCCCTTCCTTAAAATACCATGAAAATTTGCCGCTAAATGCCCGCTCTAAGAGCGATACATTGATTTTTTTAGTTTCTTGAAAAGCCAGTGCTAGTGGGAGATGTTGTTCCTCAGCTAACATTAGCTTAATTTCATTCATGGAAGTGGATAGCCCACGCAAGTTCCATTGAATAGCAAGTTTTCGGTTGGGTATTTGGTTACAGGACGAAGGGTTGCTGTTAATAGCTATAGGAGTGAATTTTAAAAAAGAGAAAAAGGTAAGTGGGCTGAGGTAAGTAAATAGGGGTACAAAGATGGGAGAAGGGTATGAGATTAGGAATGGGTAGATTTGCCGGATTTGTTCTTCAGTCTAGGATCATTTTTGGAAACGTTGGCAATTGGTTTGTTGCCGAGTGGGGTGGGTTTGTTTGAATGGTTGGATTGGTTGGAGGTTTTAGTTTTGGGTGCGGTGGTTGGTTGGAATGAAGTGGATGGTTGGGGGGAAGTGGATGGTTGGAGGGAAGTGGATGGTTTGGATTCGTTGGCTGGTTGGGTTGAGTTGTATTTTTGGTTTTTGGATTTCTTCCTATTGGATTCTTTTCCTCTAAAAATTTACTCTTCTGATGATTTGAATTCATCTGAGGTTGACCTTTTGTTTGTATTTTTCCTCTTGTTGGAGGGGGTAGTTTCAATTTCCATTGAAATATCTGGGTCGGATTCTGAATCTGACGAGGAGGTGCTGAGTTCCGATTCCTGTGGATTACTGGACGGGATTGGAACTGCTTTTACGGAAGAACTTGGCTTAGCCTGAGTGCAGTTGCACTTGCATTGAGAACAACCTGTATTTTGATTTTAGTCTAGTCTTTCTTGAAGCTTACTAGCAAAGGAAGGACCATTTTTGTTCTCAAAAATGGATTTAGCTTCCTTATATGACACACCTTGGTCAATTCGGACTCTGGTAATGTTATCCTCTGCGATCCACGCTGGGCACTTCCTACTGGTTGAGGCGTGATTTCCCTTGCAGTTCACACAAGAGGCAGGTGCATTGCAGATAAAATTTTTAATTTTGTCTTTATCATTACTATTTGTGTTAAGTTCAGGGTGGGCTACACCGCAGTTACGACAAAGTTGGATTTTTTTGGCGCACTTTTTGGAAGTGTGGCCGAAAGCGAAGCATCCGAAGCATTGCATCGGGTTTGGGTAGAAGTTTCTGGTTGAAGTACGGAGGAATCCGAAGTTAATTGCTTCAGGGATAACTGTTCCGTTAATGGTGAGGATCATTGTTGAAGTAGGAACTCTTTCCTTCAAGACTGGGTCAAATCGTAGAATTTTTTTAACACCGATCACATTTTGGTCGGCTAGTTCAGATGGGAGGACGTCTTCGTTTAAGAACATTACGTCACGACAGGACACAACGCATTTGCGTTGGTTCAAGGTGGGATGGTATAAAATTTCAATGGGTGTTTCGTCGATCAGCGACTTTGTACCCAGAAGCAATTGAACGAGTTTTTCATCTCGTAGATGTAGCGCATATTGAAGGCGATTTTTATCGTCGCGTTGAGGTTTCGCGTCTTTAAATTCCTTACCGATCACTCCTTGGATCGATTTGGAAACGGTAACAAAAGCAAAGGAAGCGTCATTTTATAAACCATAAAAGTATAGAATCTAAATCCCACCCTTATTATATTCGTGAGTATACAGTAAGCTTATACAATAAAGAGGGTGGGGTAAAATAAAATGACACTTCCCTTGCTTTCGTTCATTTCTTACTCTACTCTCGCACCGTGAGGACTCGTTTCATCGGGACTAAGCAGACAGCTCGTTAGTCCTTCGGTGGTAAGGCACCACGAAAGCAGCTCGGATAAGCGCACCAGTAGCAGGATAGGTGGAGAAGCCACATCGCTATCGACCGGGAACTTCGCATGAAATTCGTCGCTATCAGAAGTCGACCGAATTGCTGATCCGCAAGCTACCTTTGCAGCATTTGGTTCGTGGAATTGCTCAGGACTTCAAAACCGACTTGCGCTTCCAAAGTTCCGCGGTTATGACGCTGCAGGAGGCTTATTCGAAGATACCAATTTGTGTGCTATCCATGCAAAACGCGTCACATCATGCCCAAGGACATCCAGCTGGCCCATCGTATCCGAGGAGAGCGTGCTATATTAGCTTAGCATATAATCAACAGCCCTTTTCAGGGCTCCAAATTTGATGGATTAGAGTTCAGAAAAGTTTTTTACAGGCCGAACTGAAAGGAGCATTTAGCGAAAATCGCGGTGTCGATGATAATTCGATACCGATAGGTGCCATGGATATGGATTTTATAATGAATAATATGAAATACATGACATGATGTAGTGAATATATCCCCATATCGAAGAAATCACTTTGATGAAACTGTTTACCGTTTGTCGTTTTTAAGTGTTGGGAAAGGGCATTATTTTTGCTGAGTAAATTCCAAGAAAAAATCCATTCCTTCTTTAAGCGTGATTCATTCTGCTTCGGATCAACGGAACGGTGATAATCATTTCATACAAAAGATAAAATGTCCAAGAGTTATATGATTGCTATTTATTGAGTCGGAAAATTGTTTCAATAGCTTAATGATAGCTTCGAAAACAGGTTATAAAATGACGCTTCCTTTGCTTTCGTTCATTTCTTACTCTACTCTCGCACCGTGACGACTCGTTTGTTTGGGACCAAGCAGATAGCAGGTTAGTCTTTCAGTGGTAAGGCACACGAAGCGCACCAGCCGCAGGATAGGTGAAGAAGCCACATCGCTATCGACCGGGAACTTTGCGTGAAATTCATCGCTATCGGAAGTCGGCCGAATTGCTGATCCGCAAGCTACCTTTGCAGCTTTTGGTTCGTGGAATTGCTCAGGACTTCAAAACCGACTTGCGCGATAAGCGCACCAGTAGCAGGATAGGTGGAGAAGCCACATCGCTATCGACCGGGAACTTCGCATGAAATTCGTCGCTATCAGAAGTCGACCGAATTGCTGATCCGCAAGCTACCTTTGCAGCATTTGGTTCGTGGAATTGCTCAGGACTTCAAAACCGACTTGCGCTTCCAAAGTTCCGCGGTTATGACGCTGCAGGAGGCTTATTCGAAGATACCAATTTGTGTGCTATCCATGCAAAACGCGTCACATCATGCCCAAGGACATCCAGCTGGCCCATCGTATCCGAGGAGAGGGTGCTATATTAGCTTAGCATATAATCAACGGCCCTTTTCAGGGCTCCAAATTTGATGGATTAGAGTTCAGAAAAGTTTTTTGCAGGCCAAACTGAAATGAGAATTTTCGTTTGGATGCCATACAGCATCGAGAAAATTCCGGAAAGAAATAATCGTTGCTGAAAAATAATCTGCTAGTTCCCTGGGAATTGAAGAATACATCCATGCGAAAGAGTTTATTTTAATGTTTTCTAATTATATGGCGAACACAGCGAGCAAATACATTTGATTTCGTAATTTTTCAATCAAGTGTAATTAGCTGGAAAGCTTCTGAAGATTATTCTTTCCCATCAGTAGGATATTTTCGTATCCAAACGGAAAAACGGAAAATGTTTCGTATCGCCAAAATTATATAATTTTCAATCGATTATTGCTCAGTCGCCGAAATTTTCATACTCAGAGAGTTCATTCTCCTCTAGTTTGCCTTCCAAATTGCCATCGTAAACCACACCTTCTCTCGATTCAATCACGCACGAAAAGCATACTGAAATGATATTCTGGTGGTGAAACCCATTCATTTTTCGTGAGGCGTCGTGCACAAATTACGTAACGCGATAAGGGGGGAGGGGTTAGATGTTGCGTTACTTTCTGTTTATTAGAGATAGGAAATTGCGTTACGAAAGGGGGGGGAGGTTCAAAATCCGGATTTTTGCGTTACGTAATTTGTGCACGACGCCGGAGGACATCGACAAGACAACATCGTTATTGAACGAGCTGAACGGCGAGGGATCGAGGTATTCATTACCTGGCTTGACCTGACCTGAAATGCAATCAGTTTGTTTTAACTGTGAGGGAGCGCAGAAAAGCCGATCGTTCAGAAGGAGAAGAGAAGGTGACCAAGAGAGTATCAGCATCGAAATACGGTTCCTCGGGAAGACATAGAAGCAGCCGCCACACACACACATACACGCGCGCAACTCTTTTCGTTTGCTGGTTATCGAGAGGAAACCTGGAAAGAAATGATCGTTGCTGAAAAATAATCTGCCAGTTCCCCTTGGAATTGAAAATTACATTCAAGCGAGTTTATTTTAATGTTTTCTATCCATATAATACTGCGACCACATACATTTGGTTTTGTGATTTGTCAATCAAGTGCAGTTAACAGGAAAGCTTCTGAAGATTATTCTTCAGAACAAGGTTTTTTGTATCCAATATTGGATGCATAAAACCTTGAGTCTTCAAAGTAACACTCTCGTTTTTGAAGTCACCCAAATATTTATTTATTCATTCATTCAGGATGGATTTAGATTCAACTTCAAACAAATGATCTCTAAATCAACGATAGTCCTACGTCACCCTTGCGGTTATACCATAGATATAACCCACTTCCTGTTTTTCAAGTATTTTTCAAGTGTCCTGTTTCTATAAGATCAGTTACATTTTACGTTGTTTTAGTTGTTTTGATCAATAAATCTGGAAAATGCCGAAGATAAAAGTGCTCACGAAGAAGGACTAATCGATGCATTTCACCAAGAAAATGTTGGTATCAGAGAAATTGCTCGTGCAATTTTATCAGTGCTCAATTATTTGGCGAATTCTCAAGGATACGGTAAGAAGGAGAGAGCTCCATATAAATCGAAGCTCTCTGACCGGGATGAGCGGGAAATAGCTAGAACAGCTTCGAATACCTCAAAATCACTTATGCAAATAAAGCAATATTTCAATTTAAATGTTACTCGGGTGACAATCGTCAAGTTTTGATAAAAAATTCTCACATAGAGGGGGCTTAAAAGGTTAAAGCTCTTCATCTTACACAATCTCACATCGGAAGACGTCTGAGTTTTGCCAAAGCTCACATGAACCGATAGTGGGACATGGCATGTTGTGATAAAGAATGTTTCCAAAAAATACATTATGTTATATACCATAAGGAAAAGTTCTTCAATGTATAGGTTATCTTCACTGATGAAAAAAAAGTACAATTTGGGTGGTCCTGATGGGGTACTGGCGTGATTTACAAAAGGAGGAACAGTATTTTCCAACCAGGAGTTTTGGTAGAGGCTTGTGCATGGTTTTGGCGGGATTCTTTGCAACCGGAATCTCAAGATAGCTTTCACATCATTCAAGGATTACATACATGTTCTGGAATCCTCTCTCCTACCGTTTTTGCGTGGATATCGTCACAAAAAATTACATTCCAGCAAAACAATGCTATTATTCATACCAGCAAGGAAACTAAGCTGGATAAAAATTAAAAACTTAATTTTTTGGACTGGTCGGCTCGCTCTCCAGACTTGAATCCTGTTGAAAAGCTCAAAGTCGCAATTTGGGAAACATGGAAAAACATCGAGAAATCCGTTCAGTAGAATTTGGTAAATAGTATTCCAACACGAAACTTCCAGGTTATTAGTCGAAATGGCAATGTTGCCAATTGTTGACATGTAAATCAACCGATCATTTTGAATTTTCATTAATAATACTTATCAATCATATTTGAGAACAACAAATAAACAAACAACTCTATTGAACGAAATTGACGCTAAATATACTTTGTTCTAAGCACTCGACTTGTTGAAATTATAATAAAATCAGGGTGGTCTTACAGAAGTTGGACAGAGTGTACCTATTAGATTAACTGACTAGAACCTTATTGATCACATCCAAACATATTTCGAGCCTCGATATACTCTATGATTAGTTCCATACTGCGACTCTTCTATGCAATCGAAATTCTACAATTAATCCAATGTAAATGAAATTAAGTAATTAAGTTGAAGCTCATCATATGATTCAGTAAGATATGTAAATTCGTTCAGGTTTTTGCTTTACTCCTTGAAGGGAAATGACGAGTTCAGCTCGTCATGAACTTTCCCGAACGAACTGATGGAATGACGTTAAATGAAAGATATGGCTAAAAATGTGTTTGTTTTTGTTAAATGTTTTATGCGAAAGTGATAAGAACTGTGTTGAATAGAGTGAATATGAACCGTAACTTTCTATATCAATCACTCCTCTTAAAACTAAGAAAACTAAGTCGTCTGCTAGAGCAGTGCCGACTGAAAATAAATTGTCGTTCAAGGGGTTACAGTAATAACCCGAGCTCAATGATTTCATTAATTATCGCAAATAAAATTACGCCGGATACTTGACTTGTTAAAATAAAGCTGGACAAAAATGCTTAGCAGGAAAAGGAGCATATGAGACGAGCTGAAGTAAATAACACGAAGTAAGTAGCACTTTTTTAATGATTCTGAATGTGACTCCTTTCTCTTTAAAATGCGTCCCATTTTTACTCCAGAGCCTTAATTTATTTGAACGACTTGTTTCGACCCGTATGCGACCCGGATTTTGATTCCCGACATTTTCCTGCATTTCCCGCTTCTCCCGAGTTGGCCACCCTGGTATTGTTATCAAAGGCAAAATTAATAAAAATGAACAAACTACCTTTTTGCATCAATTTATGCTAGCTTTCAGAATCAGAAAGATCTAGCTGATATTTTAGCAGGAACTGAAATTTCAGTATTATTGAGATGATTTAAACTAAGTACAATTCAATTGTACTTCCCGCCGAAATTTATTATTTTTTATGTGTTATAACGTTATAAAATCATTTTTCTTTCACTAAAACAAAAATGCGAATTACAAGAATTACAACATTTATTCCATTCATATAAAAGGCAAAAATAATCAGGATATCAATGAATACTTAAATGAACATACTTCGGCTACCGTGTCACCTGAATCTGTGGTGGCTTTCCGAATTTCGAAATGAGTGATTTGGGTTCGTTTCGACGAATTTTTCCTTTTTTGGAAGCGAGCTCGAAACGAGTGAAACGAATAAGGCAATAGTAGAGTTTCGAGAAAAATTTGACATTACGTAACATTGTGTTCGAACGTTTTTTAGCTAGAAACGAGAACATCTGTCTCGACGAGAAATGGTTGATCGTCGTATGGCAAAATGCTAGTGAAACGTTGATTTTAATACTAAACCTTGCATCAAACAAAATTTCAATTGCATTTTGTTTGGTTTTGACGTCTATTTGTACCAGTATGGGAATATAAATACAATACTTTTAGTATGTTGCATAACTAATCACTTATTATTCGAGCGCTATGAAATCACAGAGAAATGCAATAAGCATCAACATTTGGAGTTCATGGAGGAACATTCGGATCGCGTCCAAAGTTTACTGAATGCCCCTGATGCGAAGAGGACTTCTCACTAATTCTGGGACATTTTAAAGGTGCGTTCACCGTAGCGAGGGACTCCGGTGCGGAAGGTTCCGGAGTGGAAAAAAGTAAATGTGTTAATTTTTGATATTACATTTTTATTACAATAATTTGGTAACACCAGGAGCCAGAGGGTCAAAACGGTCGCTAATTTTAAAGCAGAAGGAATAGAAGTGTTTCTGGAAGTTGGTTGGTACACGGTTGTATTCGAAATATTTTCTAATGCTTCTCGGCTAGGCCTGAAATACTGCCGAAATCTTGAAACAGAAGAATAATTATTGTCATTTATATCGAAAACGTAAATAAGACAAACTCACTCATTTTTACCCGTCTCTGTGGAATAAGCTTGCTCTTATTTTCAATATCGCAGTCGTGTGTTCGTTTTTCACAATCTTTTCTTTCTAACCACAGTTCCAATATACAGTAGAACCCCGATTATCCGCTCGCGGATAATCAAGGTTCCACTGTAATATCAAATTGAATTTACCTTTCAATCTTTAGCCGTGCACTTTGCCTTGCTTACGAACCCAAAAATTTGACATTTCTCCTCGAGACAATTTTCGATCGAAATCTAGTACACTGAAAATATTAACTCGAAAATGATACATAATACATTCAATTCGATTCGAGTTAGAATTTTTTCGAATCGACTTCGTTAAAGTTCCCTTTGGAACTTTTTCCGTCTCATTCGTATGCATTAACTAGCGTCATTTATTAATACTTAATTGAGATTTCTCAAGCCAAATAACTATCCACTAAATAAGCCATGGATTAGGATTTTCCCGAATGAGATCCGCGTAGTTATGAATATCGCGCAAAACAATCTGCGCTATGTGTTAGTCATGGACGGGGTCCTCTTGCTCGACAATCGGCCTAATTGTTGGCGAACGTTTCGAAGTTTCATTAGGTTCCCTTTTCGGTTGAACTGGAACAACATATTTCTATTAAAATTGTTACTAAAACAATCGGGCTCACACCTTTCCTGACAGCAATACAGGTTTATTTGAAATTCGTAGAATAATTGTTGTATAGCTTCAAGCTGGAATTGAAATCTGTACAGTTTGGAAATAAGGAATAATCTGTATAATTACATAAAAGTGCGGTGTTTCAAAACCTGGACCTCTAATTTCTCCGATGTCCCTCAAATTGTTCCTAACTCCTGTGTCTATCACAAAATTGTCCGTTTATATATATTTTTTCCGTGATCTTCAATAGCGTGTATGTCGCTGAACGTTATTTTCAAACTGTTATTTTTCATAGTAACCGTCGTTATGATACATGGGCAGGCTTACTGCGATCGTGGCAACAAAAATGGTCCTGCAAAAGTAAATGAAAACTTTGCACAGTCTTTCACTGAACAACGCATTTTTAATCAAACTGACCCCTTTGTCGAGTAAAAATCTGTTTCGGACACAAACGTAAATAAACTAAGTCCGAGTCACGAAAACGTTTGTTTCTTTGATCGGAGAAATATTTGACAGATAGTGTGAACGGAAAAAGTTCCAAGATAATCTTTTTTTAAGCAAAATACACTTGAAAAAAATACTTCATTGACTCCGCATGGCCTAGGTGGAAACGTTTTGTTTATCCAGTTTTACTATACAGTGTACAATGTCGACGTCTAGTGGCGACATTCAAGTTCGGGATCCAAGTTAATGCGCTACATATACAGCCTCATCGTCACCGTCCCGTCAATTATTCTCTTGGACTTATTTTGCCGACGTCAAAGTTGCCGGTGATTGTGTATGTGAATGCTACCACACGATTCCCATGGGAGAATATTCGACATTTCATTCCTTCACGTTGACTTCACGGTGACGGGACGGTGTATGTGTAGCGCACTTTATTCTCTATCGGATTAGAAGGCCCAAAGACAATTTGAAATTGCTAAAATTTGAATGAAAATTTCTACTTTTTTCGACACCGTACCACTGTCATCGCGAATGGCGAATCAAACAATCCGCGATGACTGATGTACAGTGTCGACGTCTGGTGGCGACTTTTGAGTTCGGTACCATAATTTGGGTCCAAAAATCAGATTAAAAGGATCGACACCAGTTCAAAAAAGGTTAAAATTTAAATGACAATTTTTAGATAATGTTTCGACACATTTATTGAAACTCTTCGTTATAACGTTTGCATTAAAAAAATGGACTTTTTCGAATGGTGATACAAAACTAAGACAGATAATTATTGAGTTTGATAAATTTCCCATGGAAGGTAATTATATTAGCTTACTTGAACAAAAAAAATTACGCCCTTTCGAGCGGCCTTCCGGCAGTTAACCGGAACATTCGCCATGGCGGACGAAAACATGCGTGTAGGTATGTTTTTGAAATCTTTCTTCATTTTATTTATCAATTCCTTATCAGTTTTCGCGACAAAATTGTTGGAGTATTTCTTACGCTTCAAGTTTGCCCAGAAATTCTCGATGGGACGCAGCTGGGGGACGTTGGGCGGGTTCGTCGACTTGGGTTCCATATCGATATACAGCCGCTCTATCTCCTATATCGATCATTTCGAGTAGTGGGCCAACGCCAGATCCGACCAGAACGCCGCGTCTTCGCCCTCATTATATTTCATGATGAACGACGCAGTTTCCGGCAGGCAATTCGTATTATAAATTTCCCCGTTCACGGCCAGTCAGGAGCTAAAGAAGAGCGGCTTTGACATCTCCTTCTCGCTGATTGTCAGCCACAGCAGCGCCTACTTGGGGAATATGGTGTGTGAAATAAACTTCACTTCGGAGCTCGTGACCTGCCAGTCGTTGCCATCCAATGTGAGATAGGTCTCGTCGTCCATCACCACAGCCACGTCGCGATTCGCCGGGAAAATCGACTTGACCATCTTATTCAACCGCTGCCGCTGCATCATTGTTTGCTGCTCCGAGACCAGTGGACGGGACATTCGCTTCCTGAAATGTATGTCTATGTTCGCCAGGTACTTTTTCACTGTTTGGCCGGTTGCACCGACCTTCAGCCAAGTGCACGCAGCGATGTTGCCACTTTTCGCTCGATCTTTCTCTTCAGCATCCTTTGGAGCCTCTTGGCGCTCAGGGTCGTCGGCCGTCCGGAACCGGGCTTCGTTTCGATGCTCTGATTGTTGTCCAATAGTGCCAAGTTGTTGTAGATGCCGGAACGGGCGTATCCTACGTCCACAAAGTGCCGGACGGTGTCCGTTTTCGACGCGGTGGGGTACCGTTCTTTGAATGCGCACACTTCTGGGGTGGCATTGCGCATTTCGAAACGAGTAACCCGTTTTGAGAAAATTCGAACTCAAATCGAATTGGTTTTAGTATTATGTATCATTGTCAAGTTAATATTTTCAGTGTACTAGATTTAGAGCGAAACTTGTCTCGTAGAGAAATGTAAAATTTTTGGGTTCGTAGATAAAGCAAAGTCAAAGTACTCGAAACGAACAAAAATCACTCGTTTCGAAATGGGCAATGTCACTCTTGAACGGAGTAGCTTCACTGTGGCGATGCATTGCGGGCTCATTTGCGGGAAAGCTCTTTCGTTCACGAATGTAGAAATTAAATGCAAACCGCCCGGACCTGACATAGGATGATGTCACATTAGGCGTCGTGCACAAATTACGTAACGCGAGTAGGGGGGGAGGGGGGTCGAGATTTCGTTACTTAATGTGACATAGGGGGGAGGGGGGTAGCCGTGATCGTCACGTAACAAAGTTCCATTTCTATTCCTGAATAAATTCACGCGCCCCTAGCTTCGATTCTGAGACCAAAAGAGGTGTGTTTCCTATGCCAAGATGATAAAGCACGTGTTGTGATGGGCAGTAAGCAGGCACCGCTTGATGCAGCTCGAATATTGCGTTAATCTACTGAATCATGATTTTGTCATGGCTGGAAAACATAAGCTTATTCTGTCTGTTATCGCAGGATGCAAAACAAAGCTAGGGCACCTCGATCATGCTGAAGTTGTTCTATGCAGTGTTCCAATATGCGTCGCAATTTGTTCAGGAAGGTACTGTTCCTCGAACGCATTTCCTCATGGGATCGATTTTCAAAATATTAGACTGTCAAAAAAGTCCTGCGGTATTTCCGCGAGGTGTCGTTGTAAGCGCGTAGTTCTAGTTGTATTCATTGTATCGAGTCATACTATAGCTTGTTGGAAAGGTATTTTTGCGCGCTATAATATAGTCCTTGACAGTGTTTTGTTTGGTTAAGTCGTTCGTGAGTTATAGTGTCGCAAATATGGAGCAAAATAAAGAGAAAATCCGACATATTTCACAGTACTACTATGACAAAGGCAAAAATGCATCTCAAGCTGCCAATAAAATTTGTGCAGTTTATGGACTCGATACAGTTTCCATTTCCACCGCCCAACGATGGTTTCAACGTTTTCGTTCTGGTGTAGAGGTCGTCGAAGATGCGCCACGCTCCGGAAGGCCTGTCGTCGAAAATAGCGACAAAATCGCTGAATTAGCCGAGAAAGACCGGCATAGTAGCAGCCGTAGCATCGGCCAAGAGCTGGGGATAAGTCATCAAACCGTTATTAACCATTTGAAGAAGCTTGGATTCACAAAGAAGCTCGATGTATGGGTGCCACACACGTTGACGCAAAAAACATCTTTGACCGTATCGACGCATGTGAATCGCTGCTGAATCGCAACAAAATCGACCCGTTTCTGAAGCGGATGGTGACTGGCGATGAAAAGTGGGTCACTTACGACAACGTGAAGCGCAAACGGTCGTGGTCGAAGCCCGCTGAAGCGGCTCAGACGGTGGCCAAGTCCTCATTAACGGCCAGGAAGGTTCTGCTGTGTGTTTGGTGGGATTGTCAAGGAATAATCTATTAGGAGCTGCTTCCCTATGGCCAAACGCTCAATTCGGACCTGTACTGCCAACAACTGGACCGCTTGAAGGTAGCACTCATGAAGAAGAGGCCATCTTTGATAAACAGAGACCGCATTGTCTTCCATCAGGACAACGCCAGGCCACACACTTCTTTGGTGACGCGCCAGAAGCTCCGGGAGCTCGGATGGGAGGTTCTTTTGCATCCGCCGTATAGTCCGGACCTTGCACCAAGTGACTACCACCTGTTTTTGTCCATGGCGAACGAGCTAGGTAGCCAGAAGTTAGCCACAAAAGAGGCATGTGAAAATTGGCTATCCGATTTTTTTGCCAATAAGGAAGCGAGCTTCTATAACAGGGGTATTTTGAAGTTGGCATCTCGTTGGGAACAAGTCATCGAATAAAACGGCGCATATTTGACTTAAAACAGATGATTGTAACTAATTTTATGAACAAATGAAAATTCAAAAAAAAATACCGCAGGACTTTTTTGACAGCCTAATATGTGCGAGCTGCCTGAATTCGAGATTATTCGGTACCGAAGAATAATCAAGTCAGTAACCATAATTAATGTGGATGGAGGACCAGACGAGAACCCTCGTTTTAAAAAGGTCATAGATATTTCCGATCTATTATTTTAATCAATTAAATTTCGATGCAATATTAGTTGCTACAAATTCTCCAGCAGGCAGTGCATTCAACTGAGTTGGATTGTCTCTTTTCCGGCAGGTTAAATACTTCCTTGTGATCATGAGGGATCTCACTTGGACGAAAAACTCGAAACAAGGGATCCGGAATTGGAAATAAAACATTTTTAGTATGCAGGGGAATCGTAAGCTGATTTGTGGAATAACCTAGCGATCGATGGATATCCCGTCAAAGCAGAATATAGGGGAACGGTGGTAAAGACCAATACCTTAAGTAAACGTTGATTTTTTCGTGAATTTCACAAAAAATATATAGTTATCTTCCACAAACTGATAGTCTAGGTCTCTTTTTATAATAAAATTTGTCTTTATGGCAGAAATTTTGTAAAATGAATGTGTCCGGCATTTTAAAAAAAAATAAGATTGAGCCGGGAAAGACGGACACCTGGGGTGGGAAAGATGACCACTATCTGAAAATTCAAGTTTATGTGCTCGATAAGTTTTGGTGGTCCTCAAATAGGCCTTAAAAATGATCGAACAAAAAGGCTTGGGCTTGCAATTTGTATCTTTTTTTCATATCTAAAATAGCTTCCGGCACTCGGAATGACAAATTAATTGGAAGAGAAGTGATGGTAAAACACTCATGTAGCGAAAAATACCCCAAGAAATACACGATAACAATGAGAATCTTATCTTCTGCAGACGAAAATTTACATCGAGCTGCTCTCTGTAGATTTTTTTTGTTTTTATTAATAAATTTAACAGAAAGCCAGCTAAGTGTACACAGTTATTGTATTGCAAGTTTGTGTATCATTGAAATTTAAAAGAAAAATGTACTTTATTAATAATACAGGGGTGTCCGTCTTTCCTGACTTTCCCCTATTAATTCCGCAAACTTCTAAATCGACGAAGCGGAATTAGTACAATATCAAGTCTAGTTGTTTGTTCGTCACGTAAAGACATCCCAAGACCCTTTGCAGGTAGTGAAATGTAACTGCTGCATTGAACGAAGCAGTAGTTATTTTTGTGTAGATCAACATCAATTTATACCAGTACATGGTATACTCAACTAAACGCCAGATGGTTTGAAAGCACCAATCCCAACAGATGTGAGCATTAATTTTCCATTTTGGTTTGTTCGAAATTCTATGAACTTGTCAAAAGTTCTTCCGAAGTCACTACTTGTATATAAAGAACTTTCGTCTAAACATTTGATTCCGACCTGGGCAGATATCTGATTTTTTTTACGTTGATATTCTCGTTACTTAAAAAAAGCTAAAAAATTTTCAAACGACTTTGACTCTGGGTACAGATTAGCGTTACGTAACATGAGGGAAAGGGGGGTTCGTCTTGCGTTACTTTCTGTTACATAGGTGGGGGGAGGGGGTCCAAAAACCTCATTTTTAGCGTTACGTAATTTGTGCACGACGCCTTAGGCGGATTCGCCGCCGCAGTTTCCGCGAGTACAACCGCAGCGGAGGATCTACAGTGTATTGTGAATGGGCCATGTCACACAGAGCGGGGCGGTTTTCAAATGGAGAAAATAACCGTCGCGATATCCGCGACGGCGAATCCGCCTAATGTGACATCAGCCATAGTAAACGCGATGCGATGCGGATTTCAATGCAGTGAAACTGTTTGTGGAGTGTTTTGCCGCGAATGAACGCAAGTGATGGTTGCCAGGCGATTCTCATAAACATCTTCACAATCGAACTCATCAAACGAAAATAAAAAGTCCCATGAGGGTTGTGTCCGAGACACGACCGCATAATTGACGTAGAATTCCGTTAGGCTATCTGTTGGTTGTGGATATGTTTGAAGAATTACATCGTTAAACTCTTCGATAATGATTTGGTTGTGATGTCTCTGTTAGGGAATACATTTCGGTAGGAACAAAAGTTTCCCATACTTTCATGTATTTGCAATGCCGATTTCCCCCAGGCAGCTTGGTTTTGATGTCTCTGTTAGGGAATACATTTCGGTGGGAACAAAATCTCCCCCTACTTTTATGTATTTGCAATGCCGATTTCCCCCAGGCAGCTTGGTTTTGATGTCTCTGTTAGGGACCCGCCGCATGTGTCGTCAATTTCATAGGGGTTGAGTTTTTTCAATTGTTCGATAGTTAGTTTCATGACATATATTATTCTTTTCAATATAAAAAAATGTTATGGAGTGCCGAAATCGATTGACGCAAAAATTTCATCAATCCATCATGAAATGACTGAGCAATAAGCGTTTTAAATTGGACAATTGCTCGATGTGCTCGATTTTCAATTTTCAATTTGTACCCCAATATGTTTCCGAAAGACGTAATACTACGTCAAAATTGTGTTGTTGAATTATTATTTTCGTTTTGTTCGACAAATCATATAAGTTTATTCTAATTTACATAACGCACATAATGAAAACTGCTTAGATGTTTTTTATATTTATTGTAATGAGTTCAAAGAAAATAAACGATCTTCAATATAATTGAACGTGGCTTATCATAAAGCATTCAGAAAAATGCATGCACATCATATCTGGCATCCTTGTGCTGAGTTATTTATGCGGGCGCTACACGATTCGTCCAACGTTTAACTCGAATGTTGGACTCAAACTTTTGACTCGATGAATCGACAAATGTTGTGACGAATGTGCTGCTACACGGTGAAGTGAATGTTCGATTCAATGCAATCGGTCCAAACAATCGGCGAGTATTTGGATCGAATGTTTATTGTTTTTATTTACTATCAAAAACGTTAGGAAACTGGATGACAATGCGAGTATTGAAATTGCTGCCGTAGCAATTCTACTGATATCGGGCTGTAAATTAAAAATGGTTGAAATCAATATTATTAAACTGCAATATTTTGCCGAATATTCTGAATTTTATGAATTAATTTCATAGATCCTTCATCTAAAATTTGTAAACAAACCAATCTGTCAAAGATAGATTCGGACGAATCGTGTAGCGGTGTATCGAATTTAATCGAGTGTCGAATCAACGAATGACAAAAATCCTTTGACTCGTGCCACTCGCGTTGGAAGGTAACCCACAACGAACGGATTACCTTCCAACGCGAATATTCGACACTGGACATTGGAGGTTCGTAGCTCGTCTGTCGACTACACGATGCGTCGAATCATCGAGCGTCCAGCATTCGAGGGTGTTCGTAGCATCGTGTAGCGCTGGCTTTACATGTACAATGGAGTGGAATGAAACATAAAAAACGCGCGATCTAAAGCGATCAGTATGTACGCGGTGAGCTCCAATTAATCGCTCTGCATCACTTCGCACCGCACCGCGTTTACTATGTCCCCGGCCTTAGAGCTCGACTGATAGAGCTGTCAATTTTTTTCTGTTGACTCATGGGTTAGTATGATTGATGAATCGGTAGTTTCGTCAGGGAGTGAGAAGGTAAACTCATGAAAAATCGACAACTTTTGTCCCTTTTTTAATGCAAACGTTAATATAAAATTTCATTGAAGTTCCCCTTGAATTTTTACTAGTTGGTCCAGTAGAAAGCGAATGTCGATAACTGGATTGCCCTTCTCGCCCAGTTAGCGAACGGCAACCGTATTAAAATTTATGTGATACACTTCAAAAAGCTAACATTGCACAATGGTCTAGGAGATGCATTTAAGTGGAAATTAGCATTTAGAGCTCGACAGTTAGTTACATATGATAGAGCGCACATTTTTATGTTATCAAAAATAGGGTGACCAAAATTATCGATGAAATAAAAAATATAACTTTTTTATCTTAATAGACAAAGGGAAACCTAGTTCGACAATGTTGTAGCCCCGGTTATTCGAAACATCTTTGTAGAACAAAGTTTTTTTTCTATCACTTGAAATAACCGATATAGCGCCTTTTTTCTAAGTTGCATTAGGGTCACCATGAATAGAACTGTTTTCTTGCTCTTATTTTTATATATCAAATTCTACATGCTAACTGTCTTCGATATACTTTTAGAGTTTACTAATACAAACATTTCGCGATGCAGAACTTGTCAATATCTCAACTCCACTCAAAGCTATTGATATTTCTTCACCAAAAATACGCTCTCTTCATTTTTTCATAACATAAAAAATGCTTGTTGACGGAATTTGAAAGAACAAATTTCACTCTATATAATATGTGTGGTGGATCACACCATTGAGGTAGATGGCGGTTCCTTCGGCTGAAGGAGGCCTGGATGATAGCTCAGGAGATTCGATACTTTTTCACTTTAGTCTTCTGGAAGATCATACAATTTCGATGTGGCTTGTGGAGAATGGAAACACACTTTGGATAACTACTAAATACACTCGGATGGCTTATTAACGCGATGTTGCTTGGTAAAAGGTTGGAATTGGAATGGAAGATGGCGCAGCGAGTAAAATGAGGATGTTTTGTTTTTTTGGTATGAAATTCGTTCAAATTTTCTAGAAAAATCAGAATTTATCTTCAAATTTCCCGGTTTCATGTATTCTTTCCACGCTGAAAAGGTTAGAAAATCATCATTTTACAATGTGCTATGTACATTACGAGGAATGGCTTGTTATAAGAATTGTAACTTTATTTTTTTCAACTAAGTAAACGATGAATAGAGCGTTTTGCGCTTAAAATATTGCAAATTCTTCTCGTATCGGCCCCTACATAATCAATGATATCAGCCAATTTGATATGATATCGATTTCATCGCAATTATCCATAGTATCAATAACCGGTATGCATTATCAAACTTAAAATTTTCGAAGATTATCTATGACTTTGGTCAAATCGCGTGTTGAAACCATCGTAAATATACAAAACTCCAACTTTCTTACCATATATTGACGACATTCAATGCCTGAAATGAATCTAAATTGAAATAAAATGAATAATCACCACCGAATATTGCTTTTCAGTGCGTAAAATAAACAAACACCCTCACTTTTGTAGTTCTGAGCTCTAATGTAGGTGTCGCATGAGCTGATTCAGCTTTGCGTAAATTCGTCAATATGATGTTGCCGTAGTGTCGTACACCACATATTGGGCCTGATTCTCGAATACACTTCACGGTGGAAACGAGAAGATGTGTATCCGCGATAACAACGGTACGGTGTCGACATCTGGATACGAAATTGGATCCCCACTAAAACTTATCATTATAATAGCAAAATATCTTCAGATAAAATTTGTGTTTGAGATTATTATACCACATAAAGGAAACAAAGTTTTACATTCACAGTGACCACCAGTTTGATACGAAGAAGTTAATTTTCATTAATAATTTTTATTTGAAAAGTGCTCATTCTGCCTGAAAACCCATTATTATCTTCGACATTCCACTAACTCGTAAAACGCAGTTCAATGGCGTGCCATTCATTTCGGACCTGATTCTCAAATACACTTCGAATACACTTCACGGTGGAAACGGAATGAAACGTATCCGCGATGACAACGGTACGGTGTCGACATCTGGATACGAGATTAGTTTCCCACTAAACTTATCATTATAATATCAAATTATCTTCAGATGAAATTTTTGTATGAGATTATTATATCACATGAAGAAAACAAAGTTTTCCACTCACATTGAATACCAGTTTGATACGAAGAAGTTAATTTTCATTAATGATTTTTTATTTGAAAAGTGCTCATTCTGCCTGAAAACTCACTATTATCTTCGACACTTCACTAACTCGTAAAACGTAGTTCAATGGCGTGCCGTTTATTTCGTTTCCACCGTGAAGTGTATTCGAGAATCAGGCCCTTCGTTTTCACCGTGAGGTGTATTCGAGAATAAGACCCATCGAGATGAAAAATAGAAGGTGGGAAGATTCACGGGTTTTGCTTGTGTTAAACTTTGATTGTATTAGTAGCCAGGAAGATAAGAAGTTTACATATCAGGCATAACAGTCAGTTACTCAAATGGTACAAAATTGAATGTGTCAACGAATAACGTTGAAAGAGGATAGAAGAGAAAATAATTACATATTTCCAAAAAATATTTTTCGCGTTACATTCATCATTTGAAAAATAAACAGAACATGTCACGAACCAAAATGTTTCATTTTTGTTATTTCTTCTTATATCAGAATTAGTATTCTAATTTTTACTATGTTTGGATTTTAGAGCATCTTCATAGTAGTTTATCTGTTGTTAGCAATTGTAATTCCTTTTTCCACAATTAGGGTGCTGAGCACTTCATTCGTCTAAAACTAGGACGGAAGCAGAAAACTTTTCGTCTCAATTTAGGTCATATGGAGTCTATTCAATTTATTTTTCAAGTGCATTTTACGCGGAAAAAAAACTTGCTACTTTTTTCTCATGCGCTGTAAAATGTTTTCCGCCAAAGGAAAAAACGATTTTGTAACTCTGACTTTGTTCATTTACGTTTTTGGTCGATGTAACGAGAAGTTAAAATAAGATTGAAATAAAGTTTAGAACACCTCAACAATACTGAAATTTCAGTTGGGCCCCTATGATTTTGAACGCTAGCATTGATTTAAGAAAAAATACTAATTTGTTCATTTCATCTGCTTATTTTTACTTTTAATAACAACATTTTTCCTATGTAGTGGACTATTATAAAAAAAGTAACTGACGTCACAGATTTAAAAACCTCCCACCTCCCTTCCCACCTTTCATTTTCCATCTCGAAGGCCCATTGCCTTTTGGATGGGAGGGAATGATTTGGATAGGAAAAAGGATAGGGATGGATATTAAAAATTGGAAATTTGGAACACTTGCTCCTCGTTTGCACTGTGGGGCGCGAACAATGTGATTTTGAAAACTATGTTATTTTTTGCGTTTAAGTAAATTAAAATTGAAATCAAGATTTTTTGGAGATAGATAGATAACTTTGAGCGTGATTTAGATATTGACAAATCTCTTAATTCTACTGAAAGTTATTGATGGTTTTTACCCAACAACTCATGATTTCGATTTCAATTTACTCAAATACAAAAAATAACATAGTTTTGTAAACCACACATCATGTAGAATGAAATGTTTTTTTCAAATTCCACTATTAAGCTTTTTTTATGTTTGTCCTGGAAAGAATGACAAACATTTGAAGTGAGCGTATTTTTTGGGAAGAAATATCAATAACTTTGAGTGAAGTTGAGATATTGACAAGTTCATCGAAAAATGTTTGTATTAGTAAGCTCTAAAAGTCTTCCGAAGACAGTTTGCATGTAGAATTTGAAATATAAAAGTAAGAACAAAAAAACAGTTTTTTCATGGTGACCCTAACGCAACTTAGAAAAAAGAGATAGAAACGCAACGGTTATTTCAAGAGATAGAAAAAAACTTTGTTCTACAAATATTTCAAATAACTGGGACTACAACATTATCGAACTATGTTTACCTCTATCTATAAAGATAATAAAGTTATATTTTTTATTTCATCGACAATTTTGGTCACCCTATTTTTGATAACATAAAAATGAGCGCTCTATTATATGTAACAACTTTGTCGAAGACAGTTTATGTCTAGAGAATAACTGTCGAGCTCTAAATGCTAATTTCCACTTAAGTCCAGGAGGTGCATCATTGTGCATTGGTGAGAATTGATAATAATAATAGAACATGTTTCGTTTTTTTACATGGATTGATAAATTATATGAGGTAACTGCGCTTTAGGAGAACGCTATTATGAAGTATTTTGGAGCGCGATGCAGTTTTACGACCACTTACACATCTCCAATATTCAGTAGTATTTGTCCCTTATATTCGTAATTGTCCTATTTCGTTCACGAAAGTGATCTCTATGACATAAGCTACGAGAACACTGCATACATTTTTGATCGCATACATTTTGTTTTGAGATTCAACCTTGTCCAGCAAACATTGCAAATACCCACAATAATGGATAGATACGTAACAAACATGATTTGATTCCTACAATTGTACAATAGCAGAACAGGTATTGGATACTTTTTGCTTCTATTTGTGATATTTTTGTGATTCAAACTGGCTGCAATTTGGAGAGAAAGTAATCAAAAAGCGAACAGCAAAACATACGTTGCGCAAGAGGATTAGAATAGGCCAATATTGAAAGAAGCAAATAGCATATTTATTAGGGAAACAATCAATCATAGTAGAATAGTAAAACAAATACGGTGGAATACGTGTAGAATTCTATATTTTAAATGTACAATTAGAGAATGGAAAACTGTTAGTGGCATGACTTCTATGAATCCGAAATTCCTTGCTCAGTTATAACGAAATGACACTCACTAGCAGCGGCTGTCGGAGAAAATAGTAATCGACAGACTCGTGCATTGGTTCCCTGCGTTCGACTTAGCTGTAAACGGGTATGTACCAAGCTACTCCAGGCAAGCCCAAGTGCTGGGATAATCTTTTCGTCACCCAATGTTGAGCTGTCGATCAACGATCGAACTTGATTGGTGCATACCACGGCTAAATCGAACTGCTCTTGTAAGAGATATAAGGCATGAACCACTTTTCGAAATGAATGTGCTCGGTCAACGTAGTTTTGCTCGGCGGCGTAGGCAGCTGTTATGGAATCAATTACGATCAATCCGATTGGATTGTTCTTCAATAAAACAGGGAGACGTTGCAGGATGCACTGCTCTAATAATGTCTGTGAACAATGTTTAGTGAATTAAATACAATAAAAATTCCGCTGTTGCTCATCACTTACCGAGCTGTTCACATTTTCTAGGAAAATGTTATCCGTGAAGTTGATAGTTTTAACGTTCGAAGCATCATACTTCGTTGCAAACCGCTCATGCATTTGCATTAATCTTCTGGATGGGAATGGATGCTCGGTGCTGATGAAAACCACTCCTTTTTCCATGCCCTCAGTATGGTGTTGAAACTGAGAACTCAACGATAGATGAAGAGAGAGTTGGGTTTTGCCAGAACCCGCCTCACCTGCTATTTCCACTATTCCACGGGAGTTTATTCCCCCGCCAGTAAGTTCATCCAGGGAGCCAACGTAGAATTTTATTTTGCGCCATCGTCGTGCACTGTGCTGTTCAGCCCATTTTACTGATTTAATATTGATCCAGTACTACATTCGAAATGAATTATGGAACAGTATATTTTACCTGTTTGGAAACCTAATGTATTTTTTTCATTCGCCATTGATTCAGGGGAGATTTTGGTTTTAATTGCTATCACAGCATCTTCAATTTATCCACTAGTTCATTTCAATGAACAAGACAAATGTTTGTATTTAGTGTTGACATTTAAATTCGTGTGCACAGTGAAAGAAATTATAAAAAATGGTCAAGACCTGTGTCATGCGGATACAATCAAATTGATTGTCAAGAAAATCCAATCGAAATGTCCGAAGAGATCCAATAATCAGGAGGGAAGAAAAGTGTTACTTTTCTGATAATAATCCACTACATAGAGAAAGTATTGTTATGAAAAGCAGGCATAATCGAATTAAATAAAATGAACGAGCTACATTTTTTCATCAATTAATGCTAGCGTTTGAAATCATAAAAGCGCAACTGATAATTTGGTAGATTCTGAAATTGCAGTATAATTGACTTCTAAACTTTTCTAAACTTAATTGTAATTCTATTTTACTTCTCGCCAAATGTTAGGTTTTTATTGTTCTGAACACTAGAATTATATTATTTGAGCTTTTTTCTTTTATAAAAACAACTAAAGGTGCCCGTGCACTGTTTGTCCAGGGGTCAAATTTTTGACACATTTTGACAGATAAAATTTAGTTTGATATTTGTACAAACACTACTCTTCAATTATTGACAGTGGCAAACAATGTCAAACATCGGACATGGAAAAAAATGAGTGATATATTTAAGCTAGCCTTATCATGTACCGACAGGTTTGAAGAACAGACCGAAAAAATATTTCAGGCATTCAATAACTGAATATTCGCTTGTCGTGTTTTGGGTCAAATATATTTGATCAGTACACGTTGATCAAATTTTATCTGTCGAAAAGAGGAGAAACGGTTGACAGCGTGGGAAAAACAGACAGCATGGGGAAAAGTTGCAAGATTTTTTTTCCAAGCATAATGTACTTGAAAAATAGATTTGATTAAGTCTGCATGACCCAGGTTAAAACTATTCTTCTTCGTGTAACGCTTGTGTTTGGTCGAATGATCAGATACTGAGGCGTCGTGCACAAATTACGTAACGCATGTAGGGGGGGAGGGGGGTCGAGGTTTTGTTACTTATAGCGAATTCGTTTTTGTTCAGTTTCAACCCCAGTGCCGAACTAACTGCAGTCAAAACGTTTTTTTATTCACTCAGTTTCGCACTCAGTGTCGCACTAGTTCGCCCAGGAAGCTGTTAGTTTCGCACTGAGATGTTTCAAGGGTTGGCACTCGGGTTCACCAATACAACTATACTGAACTGTCAAGTTCCGAGTATTGTTTTGGAACATCTAAAAATAAAGACTATGAAAATGGAAAACCTGCTGCTCTTGCTTTTGTATTATTGTAATCGTAATCCAATTCGGATTCTGATTTTGAACAGTATGTTCGTGTAGATGGCATTAAGCTCCGTGTGCTTTCATTGGGAGGCGAAAATTATTATGGATATTCAGGAGGAATAAACATACTCTCAAAATCAAAATTATGAATGAAAATTTACTTTAACGTATCGAATATTTATTTTATGTGATAAAATAAGAGGTTTTTTTCCGATGTCGCAGAAACATTGAACGAAAACTGTGTTTAACGATGATACTATATTATAATAGTAATTATTTGTGGAACAAACAGGAAATGCATCGATAAATGGTTAATTGAGTGTCAGGACTACATGTGTTAGGTAATCAAACAATATGAAGTAAAAATTTTCATTCAAACTTTTATACTTTTACACTGCACTTGGCCCTTCTGATCTGATATCGCCACCAGACGTCGACACTGTACATATATCGTCGCAAATATAAACAAATCAGACTATATAACGCATACCAACAAACCACCGCATTCGTTAAACTGAAAACTTTTTTTTATTACAGAGTCAGTGTGGCACTGACTCAGTTTTAAAAACGAATTCGCTATTAATGTGACATAGGGGGAGGGGGGTAAGCGTGCTCGTTACGTAACAAAATTCAATTTTTATTCCTAAATAAATTCAGCGCTCCTATATGCTTGAGCAGATAGCTTCGATTCTGGGGCCGAATGTGGCGTGTTTGCTGAGTCAAGACGATAAAGCACGTGTTGTAACCGCGCACAATAGGCAGGCACCGATTAATGCATCTCGAATATCGCGTTAATCTTCCAGATCATTATTTTTCTTGGCTGCTACACATAAGGTTATTCCATCGGTTATCACAGGTGCAGAAAGAAGCTAGGGCACTTTGGTCATTCTGAATCAGTTGGATACAGTGATCCAACGTACGTTGTAGTTTGTTCAGGAAGGCACTGTTCTTCAAATTCATGGGCTCGATTTTAAAAAAAGGTGGCGAGCTCCCTGAATTCGAAATTATTCGATATCGAAGATTTATTTACGATTAACGGATGAAGGACCAGACGAGAACCCTCGTTTTAAAAAGATCATAGATATATATTTTCATCATTTTATTCAATTGAATCTTGATGCAATATACTTTATTACAAATGGTCCAGAACGCATGGCTTTCAACCGAGTTGAACGTCGGAAGGCTATTATTGTTTTCGCATGATAATTATGGATCTCACCTGAATGAGAAACTCAAAACAATCCGAAACTGGAAGCGAAACATTTTGAGTATGCAGCGAAATCGGTAGATGATCTATGAAACAACCTAGCAATCGATGGATATCCCGTTCAAGCCTAAAGGGTGTGTCACATCAAATTGCATCACGGAAAAAACGCTGTAGAAATTCGCCCAGTAGAGCGATCCTTTTGAAAATTTTAGACAGTAAAATAAAAACTATTAAACAACTTTTGGCATTTTCTTTTTATCCATACTTCGAGCCCAAGCCCGTATGCTCGCACCTTCCTCTTTACCCCGTCCATAAGGTTCTGTACAACGTCAGGTTGTAGTTTTTTTGAACAGAAATCCATTTTCTCTTGAAGTCCGCCTCCTATTTGACAACTTTTGGGTTCTTCCGGAGGGCCTGCTTCATAATCGCCCAATATTTCTCTATTGGGCGAAGCTTCGGCGCGTTGGGCGGGTTCATTTCCTTTGGCACGAAGGTGACCCCGTTATCTTCGTACCACTCCAACACGTCCTTTGAATAGTGACACGAAGCGAGATCCGGCCAGAAGATGGTCGGGCCCTCGTGCTGCTTCAATAGTGGTAGTAAGCGCTTCTGTAGGCACTCCTTAAGGTAAACCTGCCCGTTTACCGTGCCGGTCATCACGAAGGGGGCGCTCCGCTTTCCGCAAGAGCAGATCGCTTGCCACACCATGTACTTTTTGGCAAACTTGGATAGTTTCTGCTTGCGAATCTCTTCCGGAACGCTGAATTTGTCCTCTGCGGGGAAGAACAACATGCCCGGCAGCTGACGAAAGTCCGCTTTGACGTAGGTTTCGTCGTCCATTACCAGGCAATGCGGCTTCGTCAGCATTTCGGTGTACAGCTTCCGGGCTCGCGTCTTCCCCACCATGTTTTGCCTTTCGTCGCGGTTAGGAGCCTTCTGAACCTTGTATGTACGCAGGCCCTCCCGCTACTTGGTCCGCTGGACAAATGAACTTGACAAATTCAGCTTATTGGCGACATCCCGGACCGAACTTCTCGGATCACGTCTAAACTGCTTAACTACGCGCTTGTGATCTTTTTCACTGACGGAGCATCCATTTTTGCCGTTCTTCACCTTCCGGTCGATGGTTAGGTTCTCGAAGTATCGTTTTAGTACTCTGCTGACCGTGGATTGGACGATTCCCAGCATCTTACCGATGTCCCGATGTGACAACTCCGGATTCTCGAAATGAGTGCGCAGGATTAATTCACGACGCTCTTTTTCGTTCGACGACATTTTTCCAAATTTACGAAAATTTGACAGTGAAGCATGGCCAACGTGATCTATACACTCTTATCTGATTATAAGCGAAAGCTGAAGATATAATTCCTAAAAATTAAATTTCTACAGCGTTTTTTCCGTGATGCAATTTGATGTGACACACCCTTTAATATATTCAGTCCGAAAACTCCCAAAATGAGGAAGTGGAATTTGTAGGATATTTAACCGAATGATTTTCCTCGTCACGTGAGAACATCCCAGTACTCTTTGCAAGCAGTCAAACGACAGGAACCGCTGCGTTGAAACAAGTTATTATGTTATTCTGTCCCGCACACACATCCACATACAAGATTAGGCATCTCAATGCGAATACAGCGCAGATGAGTTGATCTGAAACAGGACCCATCAGTCCTGTTTCAGAGCATCCAAAATCATACGTGCGTGAATTTCAAATTTAGTCGAATATATAGGGGAAGATGACCCTGATCAACCCCTTAAATTGCAAATGCGTTCCGTTGATGTGAAACACATGAGGGAACGTTTTAAATAACTACGAAGGAAACACAGAGGGCTGGTTCAAGACCACCACAACTTTTTTCAATTAACGGTATGCCGTTTACTTCAAGCATCAGGTAAATTCAATTTATTTAACTTGTCTTGAAGAGCAGACCATAAGCAATCGAAATAGTTTAGTATTGTAATGTTTCATCGTCTGTAAGAACATTTAACTCATTCTCAGTACTGGTTGAAAATCTATCTTTCCCTTTTTTAAGCATTGAAAACACGGAATGTCACCGTAACGCTGGAATAAAGGGTGCAAGAAAATGGTCATCATACGTTAAAATCCTCAGTTTTATGACACCTTTCATTTGACACTGCTTAGGTAGGTGGCGCCATTTCCGAGATCCAAGAGGAGGTCGGTTTAAGACCATCGGTCGGATTAGGAATATTTCCCCCTATTCTTTGAATTTGAGAACATATTTTTTAAATTCCTAAGAAAGCGACCCTTTTGTTGAGCAGGGACAAATCTCGATGCTCGATTCAGTCTCGAACTTCTGAAAACAAACAGTTATTTTTGTATAAATCAACATCAATTTATACCAGCTCCTGTTCCTCTCAGCCAAACTGTAGATGGTTTGAAAGTAACAATCCCAACAGATGTAAGCATTGATTTTCTTTCTCTGTTTGTTAGAAATTCTATGAACTTGTCAAATTTAATTCGAATAAACTGATTCCGGCCTGGACAGATTTTCTACGTTGATATTTTCATTATTTAATAAAATCTGAAATGTCATGAATTTTTTTCAAACGACTTTGATTTTTCGTTACGTAACATGAGGGGGAGGGGGGTTTGTCTTGCGTTACTTATTGTTACAAGGGGGGGGGGGTGGTCTATAAACCGGATTTAGCGTTACGTAATTTGTGCACTTTAGCTTTAGCAGAAATGCCAGATAGGAAAAAGTTTTTTATTTTGAAGATATTCAATCGTTCGTTACTTCATTAAATTTTTCTTACATCGTCAAACACAATAATACACATTATTATATACTTGTAAATAAAATTACTATATTATATTGTTATTTAAACATGACTGTGAAAACACATAAATTTATTTCCGCGTGCTGAATCAAAACAATTCAGAAAACCACCCGGCATAAATGCTGATGATTGATAGTGGTCCTTTTGTAGGTCAACTATCGGCCATCCGTTTAATCAGTACTGGCTAGCATCGATCTACGCACACACGATGATTGTTTATCGGCCAATAGTTCAATACGCTCTCAATTCGCTCTCGATTTGCTCTCAATTTTGGCATCCGACATACGTGCCGTGCGAATCACTAAAGGCCCATTTATACGTTGCTAGTAGCTGACTTCACAACGAGCAGCTACTGACCCGGTGAACTCGCTTGACAAATGGTTGACTCGCCTTGTCCGTTCACACAATGTGAGCTGCTGACAAGAAACTAGATACTAAGTACGGGTTTACCAGAGATGCCAGACGATTTTTCAAATGTCCATCAAATAGTCAGAAACAGCAATCAGGTCCGAATTTGACAGATGATTGATCCGAAATCAACTTATTTATTGGCTGTTTTCGGCTTAGGTTTTCAGTTGAATTTATCATTACACAATTTTAAATTTTATCGCGAGACACACGCTGGCCGTGTTTACAAATACTTTGTGCTGAATTTCTTTGAACTGAGGGTACTATCCGAAAAAAGCAGAAAGAAAAAAGGATTCGGGCCAGGAATTGGATGCAAAGAAAAGGAGTAACAAATACAATACTGGAGTAACTCCACGATGATGATCCCCGAGAGTACAGAGCAGTGTTGGAAATAACACCTGAAAAAGTGAAAAAACTGTTGGATTTAATTGCTCCACAAATACAACGCCAATATACACTCATGAGTGAAACTAGAAATGATGTGCCTTTCTTCTGGAATATGGAATATATATCAGATTATTGTCGCTATTTTTTAGAACCTCGAAAGCATCCATAGCTTAATTAATTCCGAAAGTATGTGGTGCTACAAATGGCAGTCTAAAAGATTTTTCAAAATTTGATTTACTTCGCGTTGACAGCAGCTTCGTGTACCAATTTGTGAAATGAAAATGATAGTAGATTCGCCGGAGGAATAAATACGTCTCAAAAACTAAAATAATGAATGAAAATATACTTTTTTCAAATCGAATATGTATTCTGTTTCTTAGAACAATACTTTTTTTTGCAAGTTGTGAGTGAATTTTGAATGAAAATTGTGCCCGATGATGATTTTATATTTAGATTCCCAATAAAACTGTCTCAATAAGAAAACGTGCCCCGCCAGTGTGCCAAACAAAATAACAACGATTCCGTTTAGAAACTATTAGGGTTTTATTTGTTTTTCCAATATTTTTCAAGTCTATAAATATCTTCGCATATTTTCAAATATCTTAAAAATAGAGACATTTGTTTACATTTGGCATCCCTGATTCGAACGCTAAATTCTGTTTTTTGACGTTTTGAGGGATGCGAGTGCGAGTAAATTCAAAAAACTTTGAAGTAGCTCGCACGCCGAATCACACATGACACTAACTGGCATGATGTGTTCACACGGTGTGAGTAGCTGCACTGCAGTAACTGACTAGATCGACTCGTATGCTTAAGCCGGGTTCAGACGGTGCGAGTAAGCATACGAGTCGGTCTAGTCAGTTACTGCAGTGCAGCTACTCACACCGTGTGAACACATCATGCCAGTTATTGTCATGTGTGATCCGGCGTGCGAGCTACTTCAAAGTTTTTTGAATTTACTCGCACTTGCATGCTTCACAACGTCAAAAACAGAATTTAGCGTTCGAATCAGTGATGCCAAATGTAATGAAATGTCTCTATTTTTAAGATATTTGAAAATATGTGAAGATATTTATAGACTTGAAAATTATTGGAAAAACAAATAAAACCCTCATAGTTTCTAAACGAAATAATTGTTATTTCGTTTTGCACGCTGGCGGGGCACGCTTTCTTTTTGAGATAGTTTTCTTGAGAATCTCTAATATAGAATCATTATCAGATCACAACTTACAAAAAAAAGTATTGTTCTAAGAAACAGAATACATATTCGATTTAAAAAAGTACATTTTCATTCATTATTAAAATTTTTGAAGCGTATTTATTGCACCTGCAAATCGACTATCATTTTCATTTCACAAAATAAATAAAATTAAAAAAAAAAATCTTTTAGACTACCATTTATAACATCACATCCTTTCGGAATTATCTGAGCTATGGATGTTTTCGAGATTCTAAAAAATATCGACAACAATCCCAACGATATTCCAAAACAAAGGCACATCAATGTCATTTCTAATTTAACTCTTGCAGGTACAGCATCCCTCATGACTGTATCTTGGCGTTGTATTCGTGGAGCAATTAAATCCAACAGTTTTTTCACTTGTTCAGGTGTTATTATCAACACTGCTCTGTAATCTCGGGGATCCTCATCGTAGAGTTCCTTCAATATTGTATTTGTTGCTCCTTTTCTTTGCATCTAATTCCTGGCCCGAATCCTTTTCTCTTTCTGCTTTTTCGGATAGTACCTTCAGTTCAAAGAAATTCAGCACAAAGTATGTATTTTTAAACACGATCAGCGTTTGTTTTGCTATAAAATTGTGTGATGATACATTCAACTGAAAACCTAAGATGAAAACTGCCAATAAAGAAGTCGATTTTGGACCAATCATTTGACAAATTCGGACCTGATTGCTGTTTCTGACTATTTGATGGACATTTGAAAAGTCGCCTGGCATCCCTGGTAAACCCGTGCCGTAGTATCTAGTTTCTCGCCAGCAGCTCACACTGTGTGAACGGACAAGGCGAGTCAACCAATTGTCAAGCGAGTCCACCGGGTCAGTAGCTGCTCATTGTCAAGTCAGCTACTAGCAACGTATAAATGGGCCTTTACTCGCACCGTCTGAACCCGGCTTAAGATTGGGATGCACCCAATGTTCTCTGAATCTTTTCGATTTTCCTTCACTTTTCTCATCTCCGTTGTCAAACACAAACTAAATACACAGTCTTTCGAGAATATTCGGCCAACAGTTGGCTAGTGTGCGCACTCTCGACCAACACGACTGTTTGGTTGGCTCGGTGTGCGCACTAGCAACCCAACCCGACCAAACTATCGGCTGAAAAAAAAATCTGCAGTGTGCGGGGGCTCTAATTATTTCTCGTTGCGCCTATTATTTGATTTATTTTTATATTACTGGATGCAAAAAATATATATAGGTAGTTTTGTCAAAAAAACGTTATCTCGGCCAATATTTCCTGTTTTTTTTCCATAAGCACTTACCATTATAATATAAAATCATCATCAGACATAGTTTCGTTTAAAATCTTTTCACAATTTCGAAAAAAACCTCTTATTTCATCATATAGAATACATATTCGATACGTAAAAGCAAATTTTCATACACAATTTTTATTTTGATAGCATGTTTATTCCACCTGAAAATCCATAACCATTTTCGCCTTCCAACAAAAGTACACAAAGCCTAATGCCATCAACGCAAATATACTCTTCAAAATCTTAATCCGAATTTGATTCCGATTCCAATAATAATAGGAGTACCGGTAAGTTTCTTGGTTTTTTTAAAATTAATGCTTTATTCTGCAAAAATGTTACAAATTTAATATTCAAAGTATTGCCCATCGCTAGTCACAACTTTCTTTTATCTTTTTGACAATTCACGGATCCCTTTGCGGAAATAATCGGTTGGTTTGAGCAAGGTATGGAGAATATGGTGGGTGGGATAGAACCTCCCATTTCAGCATTTCCAAGTATGTTTTTTCGCGACATGCGGCCGAGCATTGTCTTGCTGCAAAATAACTTTATCATGTCTTTGCTCGTATTGTGGCCGTTTTTCCTTCAGCGCACGACTTAAACGCATCAATTGTCGTCGATAGAGGACCCGTGTTATGGTTTCATTCGGGTTTAGCAGCTCATAGTACACGACATCCAGCTGTTCCCACCGAATAGACAGAAGCAGTTGTTCGCACGTGAAAAAACGGCGTTCGACCTCTCGTGGCTTCAATTCATACGGCACCCAATGTCCCATCTTCCGGATCATTCCTATTGCTTTTAAACGATCGGATATGGTTTGCTGAGCAGCTTTTTTCTTCATTTTGAAGTAATAAAGTAACACTCCCCGCAACGTACGTACTCTCGTTGGTACGAAATTCGACATATTCGAAGTGGCAAAAAACTATGTTGTTTACGCTTCAACTTTTTGACACATACTTAAAAAGACGCGCAATGACAATACCTTTCCAACGAATGTCTGGAAATTTGATTCGCTGGATAATCATAATCAAGTAAGTAGCAAAACTTTTGGTGTAATCAAGTTACGACATCTGTTGTAAAATCAAAGTAACTTACCGGTACACCTATTACGAGTGCGTTTTTTTTTATCTGACAATCCTTTTCCACCCAGCAAACATTAAATCGCATAACTTGGCACATTCTAAGTCACATATAAAGTGTCGATCAAAGGATACATTGTGTACATCTATTATTTATCACTACAGATTAAGTCTCAATTCGGTGTAACAAGCATCGGTTTTATGATCGATCTATACGAAATCATACATGAATTTCAGGCTCAGACAGTTTGTGAGTCACATGAACATATATAACGAATCAATGTAGTACTGCCAAAAATTGTATAACATGCTGTGGAATATTGTTCAACAGTAAATCATATTAACTCCTAATTGAGGCCATATTACATCATATTAAGAATTAAAAAAAATATAACGATCCGCGATGTCTATGTACATTGTCGACGTCTGGTGGTGATATGGAATAAATTTCAAGGCAAAGAGGCAAAATAACCGCTATCAGATCAGAAGGCTCGAAACAGCTTTTTAATTTAATTTACAATGATACTACATTTCATTGAGAGATTAGATCTTCTTCACAATGTTTTTCCAATAAACCCGATCCATGGCTGCAGCTTTCCAACTCCCGACTGCACCGAGTCCTGCTACACCTGGAGTTGCGCCAGTTCTTGATTCATTCTCATTCTCCATACTCCGTTTTCCTGTACACCACCGTATATTGTTCTCAGCACTCGGCGTTCGGAAACATATGGTACACAAACACATTGTACCAGTGACGTTGAGTGAAGCTTTCGCACCCGGGGCGAAAGTGTCTAGTCTAGTTGAAGAGGGTCACTATTTGTATATGATATATGCCGAACGGTGAAGTATTTGTAAATGTAGGGATGTTTTTGGACCCCTCAAATCGTATACCCGGGGGCGGTCCGCGCCCCCGCACTCCCCAGTCGACGTCACTGCATTGTACATAGTGCACTTCGTACGGGGACGGAGTTTGTTGGACCTTAAGAATTTGCGGAGTCTATAGTAGGCGCGACTTCCATTGACTATGCGTCAAGGTAGACAAATTTCTCTACCATCTCGAGCTCGTTGCCATCAATCTGAACTCTACTACTAAGAAGAATTCTGTTGCGATCAGTCCCTTATGCTAGCATGTATTTAGGCTTAGACGCATTGATCCCAAGCCCAATCAGCCCTGCTTCGTGTTTCAGTCGGGTATATAAGTCGGCTACCGTCGTATATGTTCATCCGATTATGTCCACGTCATCGGCGAAGCAGATAAACTGACTATACTTGTTGAAAATCGTGCCCCGCATGTTGAGGCCCGATCTCCGCAAAACACCTTCCAGCACCACGTTGAAGAGTAAACAGGAGAATCCATCGCCTTGTCGGAGTCTCCTGTGAGTCTCAAACGATTCCGACAGATCACATAAGATCCAAACACCGTTCATCGTTGCCTGAATCAGTCTTGTCAGCTTTCGGGGAAAGCCGTGTTCGTCCATGATTCTCCATAGCTCTCGTCGATCGATTGTATCATATGCGACCTTGGAGTCGACGAAGATGTGGTGCGAAGGGACATGGTACTCGCGGCATTCTTGGAGGGACTGCCACTGTGTAAAAATCTGGTCCGTTGTCGAGCAACCGGGCATGAATCCGGCTTGATAACTTCCCACAAATCTACTTACTATTGGCGATAGACGGCGAAGGAGGATCTGAGACAGAATTTTGTAGGCACCATTCAGGATTGTGAAGGCACGGTAGTACCCGCCATCTGGCTTGTCACAATTTTAAAGATGGGCCAGATTACCCCGTCCTTGCACTCCTCCGGTAGCTGTTCTGTGTCCCAGATCCTGACCTCCCTTGAAGAGCTGCGCTACTAGGCCATACTGCTGATTTGTGGTTCTTTAGCTGATTAATGACCTTCTTAAGTTCACCCATCGTCGGCAGAGGTACGTTGTCGTTTTCATTGCAACGGTGTAGTCCTCATCAACGCTGTCTTGGTCTCCTGCCTGCGCGCTGTTCAGGTGTTCATCGTAGTGCTACCTCCACCTTTCGATCACTTCGCGTTCGTTCGTCAAGATGCCTCCTTCCTTGATCCTGCACATTTCGACACGCGACACAAAGCCTTTGTGCGAGGCGTTTAGTTTCTTAAAGAAGAAAACGATAAAGCAGCTCTAACTCCTCACACTCCTGTCCTTCTTTTCCGCTTCTTTTCCCAAGAGAGATGTGTTTGTTGCTTTCACTTCAGTCAGTATCGTTCTATGTTTTGTCGAGTCGCTCATTACAGCATGGCTAAGCGTGTTGCATCCTTCTCGTTCAGAAGCGCACGGCACTCGTCGTCAACCCATTCGTTCCGTTGTTCGTCCTCATTGTTCATACCCGATGACGGTCCCTACTGTGCTGCGAGTTTAATAGTTCAAAATGATAGAGACAGTGGTTCATCCCCAACAGGGGAAATAAGGTAGGAAGGAGCGCTCCATTTAGTTGTGCGGTTCGACAGTCTTAGCTGGTTGCGATTTTGAATCATTGTTTTCGGATTGTTCAGGATATCAGTGAGAAACATGCGATTTTACTTTCAATAAATAGTATGGTTTATTTCCAATGCATACCTTATTGTGTCTTCTACTGTATAAAGAATATTATTAGAAATATGTCTATTTATTTATCTTGCTTTCTCATGCCGTATGCTAAATTGTATCACTCCACGTGAAAATGCCTTTTGTTAAACAAATATTTTAAAATTCGTTCTGTTCAATTTTATTCCCGCTTCCACGTAATATAGCCGTATTCGTATAATTCCTCATTTGTATAAATTTTGATTACTCATTGAGTTGTATTGTTGCCTTTTATTTGTAATGTCGTATAACCTATAATGTTGCTTTTTGTTCGAAAAGCATCTGAAGAAGACTGAATAGTTCACTGCTTCTGGCTAGTTATCGTTCCATATAGTGATCAGCCTCGTAATCTCATGATTGCGTGTGATGTTGAAATATAATTATGAAGCGTTCTCACAAATGCAAGCAAAACGCGTATGACCGGAGATCGAACATTGATGAACAAGAAATTATATTTAAAATTTCTATGTGCAGCTTCTTGAACATGTGTGTATCAGGAACGCTTTTCGCTCACTTTGCATTAAAAACTGTTCGTTGCAAGATAGTCCTTGAAATTAGAATTATTTTTTCATTAAATCAGACACATTCTGTGCAAATAAATTAGGTGACAAACAAATGCTCAGCGCTGCAGGATGCTTTGTCTAAAAAATGGACCGATTTCAACATGTTTTGCCTGGATTTGAGACGCATTTATTCGACTGCCTGTGGTTTGGTCAGTCTTTTGGCTCCTCGACTTGGAGGACCCTTAGGTTTGGAGAACTGAGGCCTTAGATTGAGTTTCCTTGGGTGTATTTCTTCGTACAGAAACTCTTCGGTCAACTCAGTGCCACTGTCAATCTCAAGTTTTTTCGTTATATCAATTGCGTGTTTCTCGATGGTCGCGGAAAACGGTCCCTTACAACTGGAATACATCATCCGTTCGCGAATCGAACAACTATAGCCGGGCATTGAGTAGATGAACACCATACTGTCGAGATGGTTTCCTTCGTGTTCATGCTTGAATAAATATAGATGGTATCTTGCGTGATCCGTTGGTATCTGGGAGGGCAGCTTCAATAGATCGATATTGGCCGCATTGACCAGATGAATCTTCTCCTCTTCGAGATCAATTCGGAACTGAAGGTAGTTGTAAGCGCCTCTCCGCATGTCGTACAGCGCCTGCGATGTCATTTCGGAAATGGGACAGTTGATGCCACCTAGTGTTTGCTGCTTGGTGTCGATAGCAAAATCTGTCTTCACTTCGCTCTTCCTTATTTCTGCCAGTTCCTCCTCTCTGCTAGTCAGTGGAGCAGGTGAACTAAAATCGACTTTGTGCTTTTGATATCCTTGAAATGTCGTTTCGTCTTTAGTTGTTGCGTTTAATTCTTCTTTGATGTGGCTGGAACCAAACTCCATCTTGAGCGTGGCTTTCGTCGAAGCGTATAACATCTTCTGTCGAACTGTTGCTGATTCCGGCACCCAACTCAGGAGAAGCCACGCGTAGCCAGTAGGAATTTTATAATCAAGCCTAAAATTTGAAATAGCCTTGTTTCATAGTTTTCGACAAACTCGTACGTAATAAATACTGTAATACCATTCGCCAGCTATACAAATCGTGTCGCGAAACAAAACAACATGAGTCGACGGAATTCATTGTTTTGATAAACCATATATCGTTACAAAACTTTTACCCTTTAACAATTTTTCTGCATGTTACCCTTGCCCTGGATTTCATTTATTTTGAATTTCAATGACGCATGACGGTAACGCTTTATTTGTTCGATCGGAAACGATACAACCAACCATTGTTTTCGAATATCAGACCGGCACATATAATACTGAAGTAAATAAAGCAAACCTCACCTGTACAAAATATAGCATGGGACATCATCCTCAATCAGTGGCTTGAGAAATGCATCGTAATCCTTTTCCCAGTCTTTTTTGATCTGTTTGTGATCTACTAGCGTGAGTTCCTCTGAAACAAATTTTATGTTGAGATATGGTCAGGAAAACTGAAATATTACACGTGTTGAATGAAAAAAAACTCATCTCATCTTTCTAGGATATAAATAAATAGAAAACTAAAATTGTTTCCACACGTTTGGTTTGCGGGGGGGGGGGGGCCTCAATGACCTTCGGAATAAATGATCGCTCTCTACCGGCTATTGCAGCACTTACCGTTCTCGATAGAAACTTTCAGCACTCGAGTTTTTCCGTCCTTGCATTTCCCAAAAAATTTGAGAAGCTCTGCGTTTGCTACAATATGAAAATCAAGTTAATTTTTTACCAAATAAGTAACTTATTCAAGAGTGTGCGAGGGCGGAATATTTTGATTGTGTACTTTTCTCTTTCTCCGTCATTCAGAAAATGATTCATTACCCACCCTTAATTCCGGTTTGATGCGACATTTTTCACTATTCGATATTTATGGATCAGGGATGATATCAATGATAATAGCACTACACAGGTTTGGAGTACAGAATGCCGATTCGGGTGGATGGAGCAAATAAAATATTGACCGACCAAGAAACCTTCAGCTTTTCTTGTTTTTCTGATTGATAAACGTAGACTCAATCCTCTGCGAGCAAATATGCTGACGGAAAATTGAATTTTGACGTTTGAATAAATTTTTCTCTGGTGAGTGACTGATTCAAAAAAGTTCATGAGTGCCTGAAACAGAGTTGCCAGTTTGTATTGTTACCAACATTTGGTCAGGTGTGCTACACAAATTACGTAACACTAAAAATGCGAGTTTTGAACTCTCTCCCCCTATGTAGTAATAAGTAACGCAAGACAAACCCCATCCATATGTTACGTATCGCTAACATAATTTGTACACAAAGCCAAAGTCGTTTGAAAAATTTTCGTAATACTTTAGCCAAGGAACTGGAATTGACAGGTAGTTCATTTTCGACAGTATGATTATGAGGCATGGAAGATGCGAGAGAGGATGAAAAATTACAGCGACTACTTTTGTTTATAAACAAAACAGGTCTAATTTTTATCCTACAGGGCGTGTGGAGAAAACCAGCTGTTCCCTACGCTGGACCGGCTTCAACCGAACCAGCTGCAGTGCCCCACAACCTGTAAAATTAGTTTAATATCCAGCTGGGAAACAACATGCCTGAATATCCACGGGTGAACAGCGTACCGCTGCGGTCATTCAATCGTAATGGTTCGCCAACGGCTAATGTGAGCGAAGGGAATGGAACATAGAGCAGTACGGCACAAGCTCGCCGGTAGTGGCTCTTCCACCAGTAGAGCTCTCACAATCACTGTATTGCCAACCCCAGCAGCAACGGCAGCAACTCTCACGTCCCGTGAACAGCAATGGAAACACTTGCAGCAGTCACCAAATCGCAACAATGATGCCAAGAATGTAAATAAAAACAACATTTTTGCGCAACAAACACATAGCGGTATGCACTTCCCAATACCTATTTATTGCATGCCATTTGTTGTCCTCTTCCTCGGAGAACTCTAGCCGTTTGTTTGTAAATACGTAATATACGTAAATACGCCGCTATCACTTCGAATTTAAGTAATGGCTGAACAACAATTCTGACAAACCGTTTCCACCTTGGTTTTTACATCACAAACACAACAGGTCGCTTCGTTAAGGGTTTAAATAAAATACGTTTGAAGTAAATCAGCGTCACTCTATCAATCTCGGTACCACTGGTCCTCATTTCCCATTAGGTTATGGGCTCAGTGATCGCGGTTACCGGTAAGAAGTGAGTTTTTCGCGTATAGAAATGGAAAAAGAAGAAGAAACGGAACTCTTGAACGAACATGAGTTTCAGGATTGCTTCGAGCGGGAAGCAGTGAAAGTCTACGAGCTGGTAGTGAAGGAAGGCGAAGCTCCAGCCATCCAGGATAGGAACACGAAGCCGATAAAGAAGCGGTTAAAGAACGATCTTAAATACAAATCACTGCTCATTTCTTGAATTAGTGACATCATGTTGGAGTATATCCAAGATAAGAAGACCACGAGAGCAATGAAAACGGCTGGCTATGGAAAAAGTTTTCGAGTGGAAAAGCATCGCTACTCGTCTCCACCTCCAGATGAAGCTACTCACACAGCGGTACGATGGTAGCAGTTTACAGGATCACTTCCTGACATTCGATCGGATTGTCCGGGAGTACAAGTCGACCGGTGCGAAGTGCGAAGACATTGACATCGTGTACTATCTGTTGCTTATGTTGGGACCGAGTTTTGCAGCAGTTGTTATCACCCTCGAAATAGTATCTGAGGAGAATTTGTCGTTAAAATTCTTGAAGTGTCGATTGCTTGACGAGGAGACCAAGCAAAAAAGTGGTGGTGTCAGCGGCGGATGCGGGAAAGCGAAGACAGATGGCGTAGCAATTAGAACAACAAGTGGAAGTGTTACGGCTGTGGTCGTGAAGGGCGCAAAATCGTTGACTGTCCGGAGAAGAATAAAAAGAAGGAATCGACGAGATCGAGTGTGCATCTAGGAAAGGATGAAAAAGGTGTGTGGTTTGTGAATGGTGATAGTAGAGTATTTTCAAAAACGGAAGAGGTGAGCTAGATAATTGATTCTGGTTCGTCTGAGCATCTTACGAATAATCGGGTGCTGTTCAAGAAGCTGGTTCCGATGAAGAAGCCGATGCAAATCTCCGTTGCCAAGAAAGGAGAGTCGAGAATACGATGAGATCAAACTTTTTGCCGTTTTCAGTGGGAAATCGATTTCCATCACACTAAAGAATGTCCTCTACATTCCGGAACCGCGTGTGAATCTCCTGTCGGTTCGGAAGATGGAGATTGCTGAACTGAAAGTTGTGTTTGCTGGTGGTATCGTGACAATCGAACGAGAGTCGGGTGTGGTAGCCACCGGAGAGCGTTGTGGTAAGCTCTATGAACTAGAAGTGAAGAACCAAGAAAGACAATGCTTTATTCTTCCGGTAGAGTGCTTAAAGAGCTTGAACTCTGGCATCGTCGTTACCGGCATTTGAGTGCGAAGAACTTGTAATTATTGTGTAATAATTGGCAATGAAATGATCTTCGATATGAGTGCGAAGAAGGATAAGATAAGTGGTGAATTCGTTTGCAAACTGTGCCTCGTAGGCAAACAAAGGTGTAATGCTAGGCGCAATTTGAGAAACGTAAGCGAACACGAGACTACTACCATGATTCATACGTGTCACAAACGTAGTGTGGTGGAGCGCATATTGAGTCACAGTTTGGTATAAATAACGTATCACTCGCATACAATGTCTGATTCACACAGAGTTGCGCGATATATTTATACACTAACACAACCACCCGACCGGTGTAATCATACAGTGCCAAACGCACGGTGCTATATGATTGTTCACCAACACAACCGGCACGACCAGCACACACAGCGTCTCAAGAACAGACGCTATATCGCACCTATATATTTTTCCCATTCTGAAATGTAACGCCGGTGGGCATTGAAGGTGAAAAATTTCCGTAACCTTCGTCGATGACTTTACAGGTTTAACCGTAGTGAGCGTACTGGACTCGAAAGATCAAGTAACCGATCGTTTCAAGGAGTACGAGGCGTATATGAGTGCGGAATTTGGGAAGCTCATATCACGGTTCCGCTGTGACAATGGCGAAGAATGCAAGAGTCGAGAGTTCCAGAGTTTCGGAAAGGGATCCAAATCCAGTGGACCGTCCCCTACACTCCCGAACAGAACGGCGTAAGCTGGCGCTTGAACCGGATGCTCGTAGAGTATACTCGTCCTTGGCAGCGAATTTGTGAAAGGTTTAAATAAAATACGTTTCTAGTAAATCATCGTGAATCTATCAATCTCGGTATCATTCCTCCTTGTTTCCCATTAGTTTCTGCACCCCTCAAATCGTGTACGGAGAGCAGTCCCCGCACCCCTCAGTCGACGCCATCGAATCACCGACGAAACACAAGGACGAAAACACGAAAACGGTGCAAACCAAAAAGCAATTAGCAAAACCCTCACAAAAGTGACATGAAATATCTGAAAAATACAACTTGATGCGGATCGTTCTATATACCTTGATTTATTATGACCAGCACTGGATGTTGTTTTGGCAGAAGGGCAAAACTCTCCACAACCTAGAGTTCGAAAGAGTCATCGCCATCAAATGTTGTAAAAGCCAGCAGCGAAAAGGGGAGGTTTCCGAGTAGTGCTGCGAAAAAATATCAATCAGTGCTAGAAAATATCGTTATTTGACTTAATAGTTTAGGTTCATAGTGCGGCACGATGAGTGACTTCCTGAAATCGGCTATGAATTATTTCAATGCGGGCCCCTCCGTCGGCCAGGATAATGAGCTGGTTGGCCAGGTCGTAGAAATTGCGAACGTCAAGCTGCGAATCAAACGTGTTATCGCTGAAGGTGGGTGGAAAAGATGTTCGATGCATCTTTCCGCGACGGGGTTTCGATTATCATTCGATTTATTGCTTTTCGTTGAGTACTCAGGAATTAGGTCGAGTTTTGTTGCTTGTGTAATCTGTTCTAATCATGTTTTGCAAAACTAGAAGAAGGGAGAAGGAGATCAATCATTCATGCGTACGGTGCTCCTTTGTGTGTTCAGAGGAAAGGAAGTTTTTGACACTTGATGTATTTTCTCTGTCTCTACAAAGATGTTTCGCTCTTGCGTGTTTATATTCTGGTTGTTGGAAGACGTGTAGAGTTTCTGTGACGTTTGTTTTGTTTTGTTTTCATATGTTGTGATTAGCGTTGCATACAATGTCGTTACTCAAGTTATTAATATGTTTACATCTGTTTCAGGTGGATTCGCATTCGTATTTGTAGCCCAGGACATACAAACAAATAATGAGTACGCACTGAAAAGGCTGCTCGGCTCTGATAAGGAAGAATGCAATAGCATAATCCGCGAAATCAACACACTCAAACAGGTCTCCGGTCATCCGAATATAGTAAAATTTGTTGCGGCATCTTTCATTGATCGTACCCAAAGTGCTGGCGCTAAACGGGCAGACTATCTCTTACTAACCGAGCTTTGCAAAGGTGGTTCGTTGTATGATTGTCTGGAGAACGATTTGGCTCCCGAAACGGTGCTGCGTGTTTTCTATCAGGCGTGTAAAGCAGTAGCTCATTTGCACACGCAACCGATTCCAATCAATCATAGAGATATTAAGGTGGGTGTAGTCAAACTATTTCACATCGTAGACAGAATTTGTATTTTAATGTTATTGCAGATTGAAAACTTTCTCATCGGCAGTGATGGTCAGTTGAAATTATGCGACTTTGGATCAGCTTCAACTGACAGTTATGCTCCAAATGTGAATTGGAGCGCCCACCAAAGAGATATGTTGGAAGATTTGCTGGGACACTGTACAACTCCTATGTACCGATCACCCGAACAGCTTGACACATGGAATAATTACCCAATCGGTATCAAGACAGATATTTGGGCTTTGGGATGTATTATTTTCTGCCTATGCTACCGGAAGCACCCGTTCGAAGATTCCGCTAAACTAAGAATAATCAATGCGAATTATACAATACCAAATGATTCGCGGTATACGTGCTTTACAGAAATTATTAGAGGTTGTCTTCAAGTTGATCCCCAGAGAAGATTTGATATTGCTATGGTTCTGGAACGATTGGCGGCTATAGCAGAGTCAAAAGGTTGGCCATTGAAGGCACCACTTGGACTGACCGGAAAGCCTCTAAACACTCCTCCAAGTGGCCCAACACCTAATCCCAGTCCGATGCATCATCCTGAACCAGCATCTGGAACCAATCATATTCCTCCGCAGCGACCAGCACCTCCAAGACCTGCCCCAGTTGGAAAAAATGCTGGTCCGCCTCCGGAGCGAAAAAATCCCCAACGACCCCCAGAGCCTGTTCGACCTCCGCATCCGGTCATTGCTACGCCTGTTCATCACTATCCCCATCAGCCACCCCCTATGGCAGCTCACGTGGGAGGTGGAAGTGGTTTGTTCTCCTCTATCAAAGGAGGTGCCGGTAGTTTCCTGAAAAATCTAAAAGATACTTCATCTAAGGTTATGCAGACTGTTCAGCAGAGCATTGCTCGTACAGACCTCGACATCAGTTACATCACACAGAGAGTTTTAGTTATGCCATGCCCATCGGAGGGTTTAGAGTCAACCTATAGAACGAATCACATTGATGATGTAAAAATTTACCTTGAAAGCCGCTACCTTCCGACAAAAATAAGTATTTACAACTTAGGTCCACGTAATTGTCCCAGATTACCACCACCAGTGCGAACTGTTGAAGGCAGTTTTATATATTCACCCGTTCCACCGTCCTACAAGGCACCTACTTTATCAGGCTTGTACTCATTGGCGGAAGATATGTACGGTTTCTTAAATGCTGACCCGAAAACCATGATTGTTATCCAGAGTCCGGATTCGGGAAAGGCACTGGCTGCAACTATGGTTTGTGCATTGTTAGTGTATAGCCAGCTCGTGACTGAACCGGAGGATGCAATGCAGATATTTGCTGTGAAACGAACTCCGCCAGGTATGAGGGCTTCCGAATTGCGCTACCTGTACTATCTGGGCGACGTTGTGCGTTCGGTGCCTCATCTCCCACACTACAATCCAGTCACATTAGTCTCGATAACCGCCAGTCCAATACCAAGAATGACCAAGGCACGTGATGGTTGCCGCGTTTATATAGAGGTGGCTTCCGGCGATCGAATAGTCTTCAGTACTTTGCAAGAGTATGAACGCATGAGGCTATACAGCTTAACCGAAGGAAAGATTTCGCTCACGCTCAATGTGAATGTGTGTGGAGATGTGACCGTTACATTGTATCATGCACGAAATGCGCTGGGAGGTATGGGACGGCCGCAAGGTTTGAAAATTTGTCAATTCCAGTTCAACACCGGCTACATTCCGGAGGAAGAAACGCTTATTAATTTTAGTAAATCTGAACTAGACGACGTTCCTGACGTTGAACACGTACCGCATGGTTTCAATGTCGGTTTGTCGGTGTTTGTTAGCGATTCAGAACGGCCTCCATCCACTCAGCCGCCGTGGGTCCCAACCAAGGCTCCTCGGGATCCTAAAATTTTATTCGCTTCCATGCTTGAATATGAAGAAAATGTGGAAAATTTCATTTCGAAGCCAACGGCTTCGAAGCCAGCATCATCACACCGGCCTCCTCCAAGACCAGCTCCTCCTTCGCCGCAGCCTCCTAGAGCTAATACCACACAGTCGGTCGATGAAGTTCACACTGGAACCGAGCAGGATGAAGCTATCCTGCTGAATCTGAGCAACACGAAACAAACAGATGTTGAAGAATCTAAACAAAAGGCGAACGATGCATGTTTCGATTTGCTCGGAGGATTTGCCCCTCCAGTCATAGAAACAAGCCAGCCGAATGAGAGCTCTCAACCGGGAGCAGGATTAGATGATATATTCGGTACAATCGACAGTAGCACTTCTGGGCCTGTACCGCTTCAAACTTCTAAATCGAGTACAGATCTCAACGGTCTTAATCTTAATTTCGATAATTTCGGAGGTATTGCCCAGCCGGCAGCTTCAAATGGTACGAATGCATCCAATGGAGCTAACGATCAGTTCAATAACAGTTTTGGATTCGATCCTTTCGCTGGTATCAGTGCAAGTGTGTTCCATAATAGTCACCAAACGCAACCAACAACCCAGCAGCCACAACCGCCCAACAAGGATCCATTTGCAGATATTGGTGGTCTGGCAACTGGTCTGGGATCGACGGGATGGAACAAAGCGGGTACGGCTCCTCCCACAACCACCCCAAGCCCACGGTCCACGCAATTTTCTAGTCCTACGCATCAATTCAGTGGAGCCAGCACTGCAAATCCTTCGCCGAGGGCACCTTCAACGCCAATTCACCAGATGAGAAGTCCAAATGATCCACAGCGCCCGGACTATAGCCGTTCCCATTTCGAACACCCGAAGCAGCCTGCCAACAATGGATCGAATGGACAAAAAGAGAAACCAGGTGACATCTTCGGAGACATTCTAGGCTCGCAGGGATACTCGTTCGGCAGTGGAAAGCATCAGGGTCCACGAACAATTAATGACATGCGAAAAGAGGAACTGGTCAAAGAGATGGATCCAGAGCGTGTGAAGCTACTGGAATGGGTAAATCGTTTTGTATGCTGTGTGTGTGCTTATGGTGTCTAAATGAACGCATTTCATTCTTACAGACGGAGGGAAAGAAAAGCAACATTCGTGCATTACTTTGTACAGTTCATACCGTACTTTGGCCTGGTGCTAAATGGACGAAATGTGAGATGCATCAATTGGTTAGCGCTTCCGATGTGAAGAAAATATATCGCAAAGCCTGTTTAGCAGTGCATCCGGATAAAGTAAGTAAAATTGTACCACAAGGAAACATTGAACCTGTTCGGTTTCGGTTCTAAACAAAATCTCATTTTGATTGGTTTTGAAATCTGTGTTGGGGAAACTCATTCCGGTCTGCAGGAATGCATGCGAATACAAAACTATGGGTGGGTTATACCTAAGATATAAACCCAAGGTTGACTTAGGACTACCGGTGGCTTAGTAATCATTTGTTTGATTGAGTGAACCAAGTTTCAAATTCAATTGAATTCAACATTTTCGCTGTGTAAGTAATGAATTTGAACGAACGCCGTATAATGTAAGGCATCTTGGTTTTGATGGCTGTGTTAGGAAACACATTTCGGTGGGTGCAACAGTTCCTTCAACTTGCATGTATTTGCAATGTCAATTTCCGCAGGTATCTTAGTTTAGATGGCTGTGTTGTATACAGCCTCCGGGGTGTCGACACAGGGGATGGGGATTTGACGCTATCCAAATTGCAGGTAATCGGAAGTCCGTTCAGCGAATATCGGGATGACGTGGGAGCGTGGGAACGACAAGTATTCAATGATGATAGTTGCTACTCATCCACTTAAACTGCGGTATAGGACCCGAATACGTTGTGTTGAACAAATTGACGGGATAAAATGGGGATATACTCTTAATAAAACACCAAACTCGCGAATTGAGAGGAACGTGATCAAATTTCTGTGTTTTATTCAGTACCGGAAACTACAATACTGCGGCGGGAATTAAATACAATGGAATAAGAGCCTAACGCCTAAAGCCTAACGAAAAAACCGTAGGCGATAAACATGAGTATAGCCTTAACGGTTCCCGTTTTATACTCGTATGATACTATTGAGTGGTTTGAAATATTTCACGGATGGAATCTGGTACAGGGATAATCCGATTCTTCGAGACCTAACAGGCTGTGTTGGGGAAACCGGAAATCGAGCTAATCAAAACGGGGGAGTTAGAGCGTTTAGATAGCGCTTGACAGTTATTTAATTGATAAGCATTATAACATTTTATTAATTGGGATAGATGCGTAGAAATATTTCCTAGCATTTTTCCGATGTATCAATAAATGTTTGAGTTATAAGCATTCCAAATCTTTCATTTTGTACTGCATGTTCTGTGTTTAGGTTTTCATTTTCACCGGAATAAATAGGGGGTATATATTCCGGTTAGACGTAGTCCCACGTCAAAATTCTTATTTGGCAAGCAATCAGCACTAGTGGCATGAAAAGTCAATATTTTATTAATTACCAGGAAGTGTGCCTGAGGAACAGTTGCTGTCTTTCATCAAAAGCCACGATCTGGTATCATGTTACAATACTAAACCGTTTAATGTTTACCATCGATTGCTCCAACACAATTTGGAAAGTTACAGCGATAGTTGAATTCGTTTGCAACATCCATCCAATTTTGTTTTGTGAACGGCATAAACACTCGTAGAGTGAAAATCAAACACGTCTGTCTTTAGTAACAGTTAACAGTGGAATGAATTTTTATTGAAAATTCAGAACGTCAAAGCCTCGAATTATCAGCGGTTGCTGTGATCTTCAACACTCCTCCCTAATCCGAGACACCCACAAGTTCGCAAAAACGATGCTGCTTCTGGACGGCCAAGGGCTTCGTAAAACCATCAGCTGGCTGCTCGGTCGTCGGTACGTAGGACAGCTGCGCCACTCCTTCCTGTAGGCTATCGTGCACGAAGTGATAGCGAATGCTCACGTGCTTCGTGCGAGGGTTGTATGATCCATTTGTCGCGATGCTGATTGCAGATTGGTTGTCGCACTAAGAGGTATCGGATGCTGTTCCTCGAATATCTGCGACTGCAAGTTGTTCCACCACATGGCCTCCTGAATTGTACGCGACAGGGCCATATATTCTGCTTCACAGGATGACAAAGCGACGGTTGGCTGCTTTTTAACATTCCACGATATGGCTCCTCCTTGTAGCGTGAAAACGTAGCCGTAGATCTGCAGGCGTTGAAACAGGGTGCGCTTCGCTCATGCCAAACCGTTCGATGATTCCCTCAACGTACGCTTGCTGATCGAGCCCTAGCTTTCCTTCTGCTTGGTCTCTCGTAATTCGGATACTCAAACAGAACATGGCTTCACCGAGATCCTTCATTTTGAACTGCTGGCACAAATACTTCTTCAGTTTCCGTTTCAGACTCCGATCGTTGGTGAAGATCACAAAATCGTCAACGTAAATGGTGACGAACATCAGTTTGTTTCCACGAATCATCCAGTACAAGCAACGGTCAACTGAAGAACGATTCAGCCCGAACTTCTGGAGCACGCTATCCAGCTGCGCATTCCATACTCGGCTTGACTGCTTCAAGCCATAGAGCGTTTTCTTCAAACGGCACACCTTTCCATTTCGTTGGTCGATCCCCTGCGGCTGCATCATGTAGATCTCCTCATCGTTCAATTCTCCTTGCAAAAAATGCCGTAACGGCGTCCATCTGATCGATGTCCAGATCGTATCTGACCGCCAGCGCCATGAGGTAACGAATCGTCGCATATCGCACCACGAGAGAGTACATCTCGTCGTAATCCATACCTGACCTCTGCGAGCATCCTTTCACGACGAGACGAGCATTCATCGCACCTTCTGCAAGGACCACAATATCTCGACTGATTTCGAACTCACCATTCTCCGGATTATAGAGACGGTAGCCTTTGGTGTCCTACAATAGCCGACGAAGATAACCTTTCTTGCTTTGGGGTCGAACTTCCTCCGCTTTATTTTAGGCACGTGCTTCATTACCTGAGAACCAAATACCTTCAGGTGCTGTAAATTTGGCTTCGCTTCCGCTCCACGCTTCCTCCGGCGTTTTGTTACCCAACGATCGTGTCGGGCAACGATTCACCAGATAGGCAGCTGTTGAGATTGCTTCCGCCCAAAACTGCTTACTAAGCTTGGCATCGTTGAGCATACATCGTGCTTTCTCCACCAATGTCCGGTTCATACGTTCCGCAACCCCATTCTGTTCGGGCGTATATGGACATGTGGTTTGATGCCGGATACCTTAACTTTCCAGGAGATCACGGAACCCTCGGTTGATGTACTCCGTCCCATTATCTGTACGCAGAATCTTCAACTTTTTTCCGCTTTGTCTCTCAATTTTAGCTTTGAATTTCCGGAACGCACCTAAGGCCCGGTCCTTCCGTTCGAGAAAGTACACGCCTACCTTCTTACTGGCATCGTCCACCGTCCTTCACCGCCTTCACCGTCGACTTCTTGGCATTGGGACATTTGGCTGCAAAATGCCCGGGTTTTTCGCAATTGTAGCACAATTTCTCACCTTTTCCACCGTCCTTTGGTTCTGTGGGCTTCTTCCGACTTGCCCTGCTGTACAGAGCACCTTCTGTGCTGCTGCTGACCGGACCGCGGTCAAGTTTTACGTTTTACGAATAGTTCTCCCTTCCTCTGAGCTTTTCAATTGCCGGCAGCGCAACGGAACTTCTACCGACTCGAACGTTTCCAGCTTCAGTCCTGCCTCTTCCATTGCCATCTCCAGCTCCAGATCCAGCACCGGAAACCGAACTTCTGGTCGTGGACATCTTTTTTTGCTTCAAATTAGAATAATCTTGAAAAATATCCGTGCTCTGGGCCCATAACCACTTGTAGAGTGAAAATCAAACACGTCTGTCTTTAGTAACAGTTAACAGTGGAATGAATCTTTATTCAGAACGAAATTCAGAACGTCAAAGCCTCGGATTATCAGCGGTTGCTGCGATCTTCAACATAAACTCGCTTCGAAACTCTAGTACAATATCATCACAGGCCTGATTAATAATATGACAAAATGTCGACTTGCTCATGCGGTGTATTGCACCAGATGCGAAACATTCCAAAACAATCGCCAATCGCATTTTCGAAGGAACTCTATCATTCGGTCAACTGTTCACTAAGGACTCCAAATGTTTTTCGACCCGTTTAAAGATTCAATTGAATGAAATTGCATCCATATTGAAATTTTCACAGAAAAAAACGAGAGCTGCTCAACGTATCCTCGAAGGCAGTTCTAAATCGTCCGCATTCATTTCTGTTCAGTAAAGCCTGTTTTAGAGTTCCCGTGAACGTGAACTTGAACAGGTGGTGGAACAGTACGATCAATGAACTACATTGCGCACAAACAACTCAAAAAATCGTTGTGAATAGAATGATTTTGTTCACGTTCATATTAAAAGTTCGGCAGTAAACGTGAAGTAAATATACATCGATCTCCAGTTGTTCACGAATCAACCCGAAGCAACGAAGTTTTTTTAACCCGCGCAGAGATCCGATTGAATGAAATTGCATTCATATAAAAATTTTCATTGAAAACATGAAAATTGCTAAACATATCCTTTTACAGTTCACGGTGAAATAATTTTCAGAATGCCTTGGGACATTCGAACGTAAACATGAACGGGGAAATATTTTGACGTCTATGTTCACCATTGCGTTCACGTTCACTGATGCCGGCGAACTATGTATGTTGAATTCACCAACATCTCAATTGCACGGTGAATCGTAGTGAAATATTGAATTAATCCATTTCTATCAATATGTTTACCTCGCGTTTTGTGTATGAATTGATGAATTAAGTGCGATTCACATACAACATTCACGTCACGTTCACGTTCCCTCCCGTCACGTTGCGTCAATTATTATTCCAAGCAGTTCTTATGCAAACATTCACATACACCGGCAATGGCAACTTCGACTTGCCGTTGTTTGTGTATGTGAATGTATATATCAATAGGAATTGTATGGAAGAATAATTTACGCAACGGTATGTGGATATTGTATGTGAATCGCGCTTTATTAACAAAAAAGTGTTTGTTCGCGTTCACGTTCACGGGAACTCTAAGCCAACCTTTTCAAGGCATTTTGAAAATTATTTCTCCGTGCACTATTATTGTTATACTTTGATAGTGAGATATGAATGCTTTTTGTGAGGATTCGAATTATCCGAATTACTTTATTGAAACTCGATGTTTACTTACTTTACGTTTACTGGCGAAATTCAATGTGGACGTGAACAAAAACATTCGTTTCATTACGATTTTCTGAGATTTTTTTTGTTCGCAATGTGGTTTACCGTGAAGTGATCGTACTTTTTCAACATCTGTTCACGTTCACGTTCATGAGAGGTCTAAACAAGACTTTACGCCCAACTGAAAAATACTATAGCGAATTCGTTTTTGTTCAGTTTCAACCCCAGTGCCACACTAACTGCTGTCAAAACGTTTTTTTTATTCACTCACTTTCAACCTAGTGTCACACTAGGTTCGCCCCGAAAACCGTTGGTTTCGCACTGAGATGTTTCACGGGTTGGCACTCGAGTTCACCAATACAACTATACTGAACTGTCAAGCTCCGAGTATTGTTTTGGAAAATCTAAAAATAAAGATTATGAAAATGGAAAAGCTGCTGCTTTTGCTCTTGTATTATCGGAATCGTAATCCAATTCAAATTTGGATTTTGAACAGTATATTTGCGTACACGGCATTAAGCTTCGTGTGCGAAAATAATGATGGATATTCAGGTGGAATAAACACGCTTTCAAAATCAAAATTATAAATGAAAATTTACTTTAACGTATCGATTTATACTTTTTTATGTTATGTGATGAAATAAGACTTTTTTTATCGATATCGCAGGAATATACAGCCATTCGATGTCAAACCGATATAGTGGTTCTCAGATTTTCGTGGGAAGTGGAAATTTTGTTCTTTGTCGCAAACCATTAGACCCGTATTTTTTTGTTTTTTTTTGTTAGGGTGACCATTTCCATTTTAGGGTGGTCCGAAAAATCCAATTTTTCCACTTTTTTAAAAAAATGACTTTTTCAAAAATTCATAACTTTTGAACTACTGAGCCGATTTAAATGATTGACATATCAAATTAAAGCTGATCTTTTTTGAAAAAGTACCAGAGTTGCAAAGAATTTTGATTTTGGTTTCGTTATCAATGATTGTATTTGTTTGGTGCTGTATTATTTTATATTTTTTTTTGGAAAGCTGAGAAGTTTTTACATAACATATCTCGAAACCAGAGAGGCGTTTTTTTCGTTTTTGAGTTATGATTTTTCAAAGTTAACCGATGGTCCAAAAATCATTCTTCCCTATTTTCCCAAAAATGACTTGTTTCTTTACTTTTGAACTACTGAACCGATACAGATGATCGACGTATCAAATTAAAGGCTATTAGCTAGCCTTTTTTTTAAATAACACACTTGTCAATTAATTGGATTATAGTCACATACATCCAGTCTAGTCGCATAGAAATATTGAACGAAAACCGAAAACATGTTAACTTTGGAAAATCATAGCTTAAAAAGAAAAAATAACACCTCTCTGGTATTTAGATATATTATGTGAAAAAAAACTTCAGCTTTCAGGAAAAAATATAAAAAAATGTGGCGCTCGTGATCCCGAAACGATGTAAGCTATAAAAAACATTTATAATCAATAATTACGAAAGCAAAACCCTTTTTTATTCAGAGTGTAATATTTTTTGAAACAAAACTAGCTAATTGACTTTAATTTAATATGTCGATCATCTGAATCGGTCCAGTAAATCAAAAGTTTTGTAGTGGAAAAAATGGGGAAAAATGATTTTTCGGACCATCGGTTAACTTTGAAAAATCATAACTTAAAAACGAAAAAAAACGCCTCTCTGGTTTCGACATATGTTATGTGAAAAGCTTAGCTTTCCAGAAAAAATATAAAAAAATATAGCGCCTTTGGTTCCGAGACTATGAAAACAATAAAGAACGAATACAATCAATAATAACGAGAGCAGAATTCGAATTTCCTGCAGTTGTAGTATTGGGTGGGGTATTGACTTTAATTTGATATGTCGATCATCTGAATCGGTGTAGTAGTTCAAAAGTTATGAATTTTTGAAAAAAGTCATTTTTTGAAAAAAGTGGAAAAATTTGATTTTCGGACCACCCTAAAATGGAAATGGTCAGCCTAACAAAAAAATTAAAAAATACTGGTCTAATAATTTACGATAAAGAATAAAACTACCACTTTTGACGAAAATTTGAGAACCACTATATCGGTTTGGCATGGAATGGCTGTATATTGAACGAAAACTGTGTCTAATGATGATTTTATATTATAATAGTAATTATTTGTGGAACAAACTGGGAATGCATCGACAAAGGGTTAAGTGAGTGTTAGGACTATCTGATAGATCTGATAGAGAATAATTTACCTCCCAAGCACTAATATCGCCACCAGACGTCGACACTGTACGTCGCAAATATAAACAAATCAGACTATATAACACATACCAACAAACCACCGCCTTCGTGAAACTGAAAAGGTTTTTTTATTACAGAGTCAGTGTTGCACTAACTCAGTTTTAAAAACGAATTCGCTATTAGGCTCTGATGAAGCGAACGCTTTCTTGAAAGAAGCAGGGAGTTCAAAATGCAAAACATTTCCAAAACACCAGAGCTGTCGGTAACTTCGCTGAGGAATCTGTACAAACTCTTATACCAGGGACAGACATACAGCTGTACTTGCGTTGTACGTGTACAGCGTTGTACAGGTACCATCGTACCATGACAGACATACTTTGGTTGTACATTGTACCGTATGTCAAACTGGCAATCAGATATTTTTCCAATTTCCACCACATATTTCAATGAAAAAGGTTTTTATTTAGTGTCTAAACTATCAAACACAACAAACAAGTTTCCAATCTGAGTTATTAACTTAAGAGAAAGTCAATGAAAAGAACGTTTAGCAAGTAATTTGATTCTGCTAGTTCATGCTACCCACAACTAACCGTCTATGGCGCTGCGCACAGTACAACTGTAGCCATGTACAGCGGTAAAACAGGTCGGTACAGGTACAGCGATTGTACCGAGTTGCTTGCATGGTTCTAGCGCTGTACATGGTGACAGACATACAATTTTCGAAGTACAACGCAACTACAGCTGTATGTCTGTCATAAGTATTATGGTTGGAGTGAAGTGACAAGTTCGAGATTTCCATATGAATTTTGAATAATGATGTTTCGGCCGTGTGAGTTTGTAAACCATCGCCCATACTTATGAAACAAATAGTTACATTGGAAATTTAAAGCATAATGACTGTTCCATTACAATTTTTTGGTGCTCAGATTATCTCGGATGCAGACTTTAGTGTTGTTACGGGAGCGGGTTTCGTTTCGGACTTCTTTATAACGAAATCGTATGTTTTGTTTCAGTATATGCTTTAAGCTGTATTTCAATTATTTTAGTTCATTTTTTATATGTTTTACATTTGTTCGTTGCTTACATTTATTCGTCCTCTACTTTAATCTACCCGCCGTGTCGTAACAATATGTTGCGGTCCTAATGTGATTTATTCACCAACCAGGTACAATTAATTAATAACAATTTTAGGAATACGAATAATAACGTTTTTGTAATCAATTTCAAGATGGTTGTTTTTCTATTGAAAAACTCATGAAAAACATATTATGAAATGTTTTCCATGCGTTTTTTTTCAATATTCAACAACATCGCGTTAATCAGAATAAGGACAAAGAAACCAATGAGTGACGACCAACACAACTTCGAGTACGATCGCATAGATTGCGATGCAGTATTTTTCCTCCCCTTCAAGGTTGAGATTCCGTATGTGTTGAATATCCCAAGTGAAGTTTACCGAGTGAATAGAATTAATAGAGCTCAATTTGATAGTTCCAGACCCCTTCCCTCTGCATAACTCGAGAACTATTCAAGCTAATGGAGCAAAATTTGGAGTGTGTAGGTTTTAGCAATAAATTTAGCACCTCCTCTCGAAGGGGGAGGGGTTGCCATATAATGAAACTCAAATTTTTGCATAACTTGATAACTAATCAAACAAATGGAACCAAATTTGGCACGTGGAAGCACTAGGGGGCAATAAATGTTTCTATGGTGTACTGAAATTTTTTTGTGGAGTTGTTTTTTCATGCATTTCATTTGGAAATCTTTAAATGTGTCTATTGTTCATTACAGCATACCGGTACGGAGAATGAGGACATGGCGAAACTTATTTTCATGGAGCTTAACAATGCCTGGAGTGAGTTCGAGAATGATGCTACGCAGCAAAATTTGTTCGCAAATTAATGTGATAGAGAGAAAAAACACTAACCAAACAACCATTTCAAATCTATCATTGGCATCAACTGTGATTGCTGAATCACATGCATTACTTAAACTTTAGTTCCTGACCACGAAGAAACGCATGCGCATGGCTTCCAATAAACATTAATTTTGACCGTAAGTAAACTTGAAGTTCCAATGTGCCATCAATCGATATTTCTGTTGGCAAAAAGTCGGAACAATAAAATTGTTCAGTAATCTACGACGAATCTTACATCTAATGGAGAATTTGATGTGGAGCATACATGTTTCAAAAATCCAGGGCATATTGTTTGAGATTAATTGTCCAACATCGTCTAGCTGATGAACTCCACCATTTTATTATTGTTTTAGTTATATATTGGAGAAGTTTTCGAGGCCATTAATTGTATGTTGAAGGGTCGAACTTTATGTTCGATCGTTATTCAATACAGATTAAGTTTTCAGGATGTTACTTCAGAAACGATACAATTTTTTCTCACGCCTCTAGCATACAACAACTTTACAACTTTCAAAAGAACGGGCCACTAATTTGCTGAACGTCGTTACGTCGTAACCCTATGATATGCAAATGCAGTGTTAGTTCCTGGTGAGTCAGGCTCGATGTTATAGTTTTTCAAGAGTTAATTTGATTTGTATTTTCAATTGAAATGCGTTATTCCTAATAACTGATTTCGGTAAACAGTGCGGATATCTACCGCGATGGATGCTCAATATCATTCAGTGCACATCGTGAATATATCACGATTGCAGCGCATAAAATATCATAAATTTGTTATTCTTGGATTATTTGAGCAGATATTATATGATTATGAGTAGTTATTTGAGTTTTTTTTGTTACAAAATGGCTGGCAATTCCGGTCACTTTTGGGATATTCTTTGAGTCGGAATTACGCAACTTTTTATTTGAATCATACGATATTTTTGGTATATCATCCGCTATATTCCATGAGCGATGAGAAACGCTTGAAACGTTGAAAATGTTGAAGATGAGATTAAGCTGTTATAACAAATCTAGTTCTTCGTGAACGTATATATTATATCTACTCTCGGTGTTATAAATAGAAAATGAAAGAAATCAATTTTGCATCCCTCAATTAAAAATGTATAATAAAACAGACACAATTTTAACCGTTGTTGTAATAGCAAGAAATAAAAAGCAAATTACTACACTTTGTTCGGTTATGAAGAATAGAATAAGTTGGAAGATAAAAAGCTGTGATTGATACTGATTGAATGCTTGGGCTGCATTACACATTTCGAAGACAGAGAAATTTGTTCATTTCAAAGCATAACATAAAATTTAGGTTGAATTACTTAGTTTTTTAGAGTTTATGTGTATGTGATTTATATTTTCGTCGCCGCTTTTCAAGCTTCGTAACCGTTACTATTCGTGAACGTAAATTTCTTATTTTTCCAAAAAATTGGCTTGCAATAAACGCAATATTATTTGTATTATTTTCTTATCTTTTTTTTTCTTTATATAAGACTTATTGAAGTGGTGCATTCCTAAGGTTTACCGATTCTTACATGTGTATAATAGCAATAATTAAATTTTGCTTGTGACTGTCCTTATTTAAATAAGATTGTACAGGGATTATGTGATGATGGGTGCATAACAGATGCGTACAGCCGATTAGAATTGAGTTATGTTCAAAGAATAACATCTTAACTATGAATTCGATTCGAGAATGTGAATATGTTTATTATAGGTATTATATTTATGATGGAATATAGTTGAAATTATCAATAATTATGATACATGATAATATTTCGAATACACACTACTCCACACTTTCATCCTTCATATATCCGAATGCCGATCATTTAATTTTAAGAAGCTTTGTAGATGAATTTGGATTGACCGTCTTTATAAGAAGGAGGTCTCCGTAGTCACATTGGTTGCGCGTTCGCTTAGTAAGCGATCGATCGTGAGTTCAAAACTCAGGGCCATCTTTGTGTTGTTACAGAATAACTACGTCCACGCAACAATAATCAGCGATGGAAATCGATCCACGGCCGAAATAAGATCAATTCATCCATACAACTGCTCTGCTCTGCAAGACACATCGGGCTGCTGTTCTATAAATAACTCAACAATGACCAATCAACTGTCTCCGCTGTCCGGTCTAACTGGATAATGGAAGAACAGAAGGAAAACTCTTATGCCTAAATGGCTACTGTGTAAATGTGTACCATATGCAATGGTATAGAAGGGAATACTCTAAAGCAAGGATGGAAAACAAGGGAGCATGATGTGATTTACGATTAATCGCAAACTGCACAGATCGTAATCTGTGCAAACTGCGACTAACTATTAATCCTCACCCATCATAACCAAATGATTTTCTCTTGGTAACTCTGAGTTGACCAAAGCATTGCTAGACTGAAACTAGTTCGAATAATTGAGTTACTCTCCTTCCTCGTTTTGCTTTCAACTCCTAACAAGAATTTGCTCCATGGGAATGAGTGTCTCTATGACGTACGATTCTCGCTCTCTCATCCGGGCGTTCAATTTTCCTTTCCGAGCGCGTTTACTTCGATGAAACTGGGTAAAATAAAAAAAATGCGCTACAGCAGATAGGACGACTTTAATGTTTCATGTTTCACAGAGGATTTCTCAGATGGTGTTTAAATTAATCAAGAGACTACAAACAATAATCCCTCTCAAATCACTAATTTTATGAGTTAATGTAAATGCGTTATTGGCCAAGGCTTTTACGACATCGAACACGTGGTCTTGCGAGATATATTTTTCCGCCTGCCCAAATACAGACCACTTTTTTCGGGGCCGAGTAAACTGGTGTCTAGAAAAGACCTTGATTACCTTGAATTAATAAAAAAACATAAATTAGCGCAAATATGTCAACATGTGTTTTTTTGTTTAAGCACGTAAATATTTGCTCATAATTTTTTTGGATTGTGGCACTCTACATAATTTGTATGCAGATAAACTATCCACAGTTTGTGGGGGAATGGAATACTCATACAACTCAAATGGATAATGATTATCTGCTATCACAAAGCTGAGAAATTTTTTGACGTTCTGTTTTACTATTGATTCATTAAAAAAAAAGCTTTATTTTTAAATGTTTTCTTATCCTGAGACTGGCTCACCATATTGCACTGCTACTAAAACCGTAGGTTAACTTCAAGGATATTTTTTATTCATTTTCGGCGAATAATCAATAGAGTGCCGTGTTATGAAACATCAGAATAATAGCAAAAACAATATTACGATCATAAGGTGTTGGACAGGTTATTCCAGACGACATTGGAATATATTCCATCTGATCATCTTTAGAAAGGTTAATGACCTTCAAAGGATAAATTTATATTGGGCACATTGAATTGATGTTCATGACTTCCAGTCGGACGTTTATTCGCTCTGATAATAATTGTGTGGTCCTCACAAAGCATATATTCCAATGCCGTCAGTTCACTGAAATTATTCGCATACCGTTTGATGATAAGGTAGGATGTTGATAATCATTTGCTGCGATACCTATTGTTCCAACAGTATTCATTCGACAATATGAAGACTGAATACCTGAAATTAACCAGATTCTACCATGCAAATCTGCGGTCAAAGCAGTATGTACACTTGAGAGATGCAACAAGTTTGAAGGGATATAAAAAAACATTAGTCGTTCGACAAATCTACTGCCACATATGTCGGAAGTCCACGATACATGAATGTCATACGTCCATACTATTTCATTACATTTATTCGCAACGAAGAACGTAACCACACAGAATTGAATTAATCAAATATGTGATCCGTTTTATCTACAAAATAAAAAAGGGTCTGAAATTCAATCGAATTCGAAAGGTGTTTCGTGATGTCACTAATTGAATTACTGTTGGAAAAATTATTTGGAGAGAAATGTGAATGTTCAGAATTATTGGAATCTAAAAACGATTTTGGGCGGGATGAGATTCGCCCAAATCTGCTGGTAATAAAATTAATCAATTGCATCCATTACCCGTCTGCTGTTTATCGGGCGGGAGACGACAGCAAAATAAAATCGACACTAGACTGAGTCAGCCACTCACTGCGGACAGTGCAATAGAGAATTAAAAATCCCTCGATGAGTGTCGTAAGATTTCAGTTGATCGTCTCTTGTTACACTTTCCGATCAAGAACTCATCATCCGCTCTATGGAATGGGAATAATCGTTTGTGGCTTGCACTCACGATAAAACTTGAGTAGTAGAAGTAATGCTTCGAGAGTGCAAGCAGTGGGGATTCCGCTCTCATATTGCTTTTTTGAGATCTTGGTAGCTCACCGTTCCAAGTATTCTCTCTGTGTACATATGAAGAATAAAAGAGCCTCGCCTGCTGGGGGTGATTTAAAAACATCCGACTAGAGGGATATACTTATTCATTGATCGTTGAATGTGATTTTTTACCATCCCTGCTCTAAAGGTAATATTATACTATCAGGCACGTAGCGTAACCGGCACGACACGTTTCATGCAAGAAAAATATTATTGTGTGTGTTTCAGATCGTATGCGTATATATAGCGGAACGGCTCCGGGCATACACAGCACGTTTCAAACAAATGCATGAAGGAATTCTCGAAAAGAATATTTTGCCGGTGCCGGGCACGAACTACACGGGCGAGTAGGATCATACATACAAATCAAAAGTCGAAAGTCGTGGTATGGGTGCGTTCGTCGCTCTTCGGTAAGACATCGGTTAAATCACCAGAAGCTACGCTTGTCAACGCGAATTAACTCTCCCGCTCCGTAAATGCGCCTTCGCACCGTATGCGCTGCCGGTTCGTACAGAAAAGTTGCTATGCCTGATAATATAAATACATCATGTATTTGTCTGCCCGTGTCGGTACGTGCAGTTTACGCTACGTGCTGGATAATATAAAACGGTCTTAAGGCCGAAAAATTTCAACCGTGTAATGTGCTAATAATAGATATGATAAACATGTGACATGTACACGATTAAAATTCGACTCTGTTACATCTAAAAATGCTAATGAGCCTAAAATAAACAAAAGGGTTAAAAAAAATCTTTATAAGAAGATCAATCTTGTGTATGAATCGATTCGCTGATTAAATCGATACCAGAGAATCGATCTTTGGCATATCGACCATTGGAAAATCAAACGTATTTTCCTTGTTTATCTTCTTGTGCGCAACGTACAAAACCCCTCGTCAACGTAAAACGCTTCTGGTTCTTTCCCATTTATATAAATTGTTTATGCGAAACTAACGCTTCACTGTCATTCGTTGTGAATACGTTAGATACAGAGTATATACCTCATTCACAACAGTAATAGCGCGGGAGTACAAAGTTGATCGAAATTTATAAACTAAATCGATTGGTGAATACGATTTTTTCTATTTAGTTCTTACAGAACTCAACATTTATACTAAGAAAACGGTTACAAGTAGACGAATAAGTAAGGAAAGGAACATAAATTGTAAGTGAACTATGAATACGAATACGAATTAAAATAAAAATAAAAATATTTCAGCTAAAAGCTTATTAAAAAAACGAGTTTGCCTTGAGGAATCCGAACCGTCTCTGTAACAAACTTTTAGAATTTATTTCTAAACGCGGAAGCACATCGATAGTTGCACATAACCATGTCGCAAACTAACCTCGCAAATTTGGCTGAATCATCAAAGCACCAATGTATTATTTGCAATCTACCGGAAGATGCAGATTGAAAAATAGTCCAATGCGAGGCATGTATACATTGGTGCCATTTCACATGTGCCGGTGTCAATGAAAGCATCGAAAACGATGACCGAAGTTTCGTGTGCAAGGCTTGTACTGCTCCACACCCCGGCTCAGTAGTTTCAACATCCGCTAGTACTCGCGAGTCCCGATTACAGTTTGAAATGCAGCGTCTGGCAGAGGAAAAACAATTACAGGAACGGTTGCAAGGGGAAAGGGAAAAGCAGGACAGGGAGCTGCTGGAAATGATGCTTCGTTTGGAGAGAGAACGAAGGGATAAAACGATTACGGCGATGTTTGCTTTGGAGAAGGAATTTATTAAGAAGAAATATGATCTCCTTCACAATCAGCTAGAGGAAGGCGATGATGCAGCGAGTATTCGCAGCCACCGCAGTCAATTTAATAGCAAGGTTCAAGATTGGATAAAACGGAACCCCCAAGTAACCGTGAGTGCCAATACTGGGTGTAGTTCCACTGGGCTCACGTTACAAACGGAGGTACCAAAAAGTTCATTCCGAATATCCTCAGCGATGACTACCGCAGCGGATGGAAGCAGTATAGCGCAACAAGCATCGCTAACCACTCCTAGTGTGACCAGAGGTTATCTTAATTCACCAGTGAGCTCTTTGGCATTCGCCACATCGCAACAAGTATCTTCACAACTTCATTCGTCCGTTCAGCAACCACTGCCATCCCCACCAATAACAGCAACCGTGATGCAGTGGAACCAAGGAAGACCGATACCAACACCATGGGAGGTTAATGTATCCACCACAACGAACGCCAACAATATATTCGAGATTTCAGCAACAACGACGGTACCAACCACGCTACCTTTATTGCCACGAATTATCCCGGATTTATCACACGCACAATATCCCGCTTTCGCACCAACAATTCCGTACCAACCACAACAACCGATGTTAACACCATATGCAGCTGGTCCAGTACCCTCACATCTACCGTACGTGGAGCCCTTACCAACCGCTAATACTTCGTCGATTGGACAGCAGTATTTCAGTCCACCACATCACCACTCAACACCAACAAGCAGGCTTGAGGAGTTTCCAGTAGCAAGTAGTTTGGTACAGACGATACAGCAAATTATCCCGGGTTTGAACACGTCAACGTCGATGATTAGGCAGAGTATGTACAATGGCCAAAATGTGTTGACCGGTCAAGAAGTAGGTCAATATATTCCACCATTGAAGGTGACGAGTAGTAGGTATAAGGTACAAGAGGTGCGAGATGCAAATTCTAATAATGTATTGAATACGTGGGCATCAGATGGCAACAACATTCCACCATCGTATATAACACAGCAAGGATATTTTTCGAATCACTTGCATGTGCCCAATCCAGATGGGAATTGGGGACAAAATAAAAATTCGATGTATGAGTGTCAAGTTTCAATCAGCCTGTCTTATCTGTTCCGCAATTAGTACCCACGGGTACTCGTTCAAAGATGAACTATGCTGGTGTAACCAGCAATCCTTATACGAACTTTACGGAGTAACAACATTTATCAGAGGCAACCACAGGCCCAACTAGTCAACAATTGGCTGCCCGCCACGTAGTTCCAAAGGACCTCCCATCGTTTGGGGGAAATCCAGCGGAGTGGCCATTGTTCAGCAGTAGTTACGAGACATCAACACAAATGTGTGGATACACGGACCCTGAAAATCTCCTGAGATTACAACGTTGCTTGAGAGGTGAAGCAAAAAAAGCGGTTAGCAGTTTTCTGTTACACCCATCAAATGTAAGAGAGATTATTTCAACACTTCGTATGTTGTATGGGCGACCAGACATCATCATTGGTTCACTACTAAATGACATCCGAACAACCCCCGCACCCAAACCGGAGAGGCTTGAGACCGTAGTGAACTTTGGATTAGTGGTGCGCAACCTTTGTGCACATTTGATATCAGTCGGCCAGGAGCAACATTTGTCAAATCCTATACTCCTCCAAGAACTCGTGGACAAGTTACCCGCTAACATTAAATTGGGATGGGCGATGCACAAGCAATCCGTTATAATGGAAGACCTACATGCCTTTGCAGATTACATGAACGTTATAATCACGGCTGCAAGTAGTGTCAGCCATGGACCTTCTGAATGTAATAAATCAGAGCGACAGAAGGGAAATGCGTTTGTGAATTCAGTGCGATCCGAGAGTGGAGAAGATCATTCTGAGAAAAACAACATCACCAATGACGAAAAACATAGTGCGGTTCAAGCATCAACAGTTCCCAAAGTACGCCCATGTGCGGTATGCCAATCCCCTGGACATAAACCGAAGGAATGTCCCACTTTCAAAGCGAAGAATTTAGAAGATCGTTGGAAAGTAGTTCAAGAAGCACATTTGTGTAGGAGATGCTTATATCCGCATGGCGAATGGCCGTGTAGAGCTTCGGTATGCGGATCGGATGGTTGCCAAGAACACCATCACAGATTCCTACATCCAGGGAATCCGCAAGACGCTGAGCGACTTCAGGGAAATGCAGGCGAAATTCCCTCATCTGAAAGGGCTTCCTGTTTCAAGTTACGAAGATGCGGTACCGGGACTACTAATCGGATTAGATAACACCTGAATGAAGACGCCCCTCAAACTGCGAGAAGGTAAAGGCGACGAACCAGTTGCAGCAAAGACACGCCTAGGGTGGACGCTCTATGGGAGATCGGGTAATGCGAATGCTGATTTGTTTCATCGAGTTATGCACGTCTGCAATCGTCCGACAAATAATGAACTCCATGAAATGGTAAAGAACTTCTTCACGGTCGAAGACACGGGTGTCAGTGCAAAGCAATTAGTCGAATCAACTAGCGAAAAACGAGCTCGTGAATTAATGGAAGCCACCACAAAACGTACAAATTCGGGGAGGTTCCAAACAGGCCTTCTTTGGAAGCACGACAAGGTGGAATTTCCTGACAGCAGGGCAATGGCGGAAAAAAGGCTACAATTTCTCGAAAAACGATTGTCGAAAGAACCGAAATTATACGAGAATGTTCGTAAACAAATAGCTGATTACTTAGCCAAAGGATACGCGCATAAAGCAACGGAATTAGAATTAAAAGAGACCAAGGCAAGTGATGTTTGGTATCTACCCCTTGGTGTAGTGACCAACCCAAAGAAGCCGGAAAAGCTTCGTATTGTGTGGGACGCCGCAGCATCTGTGAAAGGCGTTTCCCTGAACTCGGTCCTTCTGAAAGGTCCGGATCTGCTTCAGTCACTCCCAACCGTATTGTGTAGGTTTCGTCAAAAAGAGGTGGCAATCAACGCTGACATCAAAGAGATGTTCCATCAGGTGCTAATCAGGTCGGAAGATCGGCAAGCACTACGATTTCTCTGGCGAAACCAGCCGTCAGAGGCAGTGCAAGTGTTTGTAATGAATGTCGCTATATTTGGTTCAACATGCTCACCATGTTCTGCACAGTTCGTGAAGAATCTCAACGCAAGTGAGCATTCCACCGAGTTTCCAAGGGCCGCAACCGCGGTAATTGAGAACCACTATGTGGACGATTATTTGGACAGCGTCGATACCGCCGAAGAAGCGGTGCAGTTGGCTGATGAGGTCAAAACAATACACGAGCGAGGCGGATTCGAATTACGACACTGGTTGTCGAACGCCCCGGAAGTACTGGAGCGGATCGGTGAGGAATCGTCTGAATCTTCAAAGAACTTCGTAATGGGAAAATGTACCAACTCAGAACGGATTTTGGGTATGATTTTGATACCACAAGAGGACATATTTTCCTTTGCGGTACAATTTCGTAGTGACCTAAAAAAACTGGTGGACGGAAATGGCTACCCTACTAAAAGAGAACTGCTCAGTCTGGTAATGAGCATATTTGATCCTCTTGGCCTGGTGGCTAACTTCGTGATACATGGTAAAGTCTTGGTACAAGATGTTTGGAGATCAGGTATAGAATGGGATGAAACCATACCAGAGGCTATCTATCCAATGTGGAACCGATGGATTTTAGCTTTGCAAGAACTAAGCAGTGTAAGAATAAATCGCTCTTATTTTCCCGGATACGATCCGAAGTCCCTCGAGAGTATAGAGCTGCATGTTTTCGTAGATGCTAGTATGACCGCTTATGCCGCAGCTGCTTATTTCCGGATAATCGATCGCGAGACTGTCCGTTGTACTCTAGTAGCCTCCAAAACCAAGGTTGCACCGCTCAAGCAACTATCAGTGCCTGGGTTAGAGTTGCAAGCTGATGTCATCGGTACAAGACTGATGAAAACCATCATTGAAAGCCATACAATTCCGATTAGAAGAAAAATTTTCTGGAGCGATTCAAACATCGTTCTAGCTTGGCTTCGTTCTGATCAACACCAATTTCATCAATTCGTGGCTTTCAGGGTCGGGGAAATCCTGGAACAATCCGAAGCATCCGATTGGAGAAAGGTGCCAACCAGGTGGAACGTATCAGATGAAGCAACGAAATGGGGTAATGGTCCAGTTGCTGCTGAGACGTGTAGGTGGCAACGAGGACCAGAGTCCCTGTACAAAAACGAACGGGATTGGCCAGAACAAGAGAAGAACTGGGTCACTTCCGAGGAGATGCGGATTGTTAACCTACATCATCGTACCGGAACTGAGGAAATATTTAAATTTGAACGGTTCTCCAAATGGGAACGCTTGCTGAGGACTGCTGCGTACGTTAGAAGGTTTCGATATAACTGCCAGAAGAAAAAGAATGAATTAACGCTCCCAGACCCTGAGATATTGAACAGAGAAGAACTTCTGGAAGCAGAGTTAACTGTGGTGAGGCTGATCCAACGTGAATCTTTCGCAAACGAATACGCTACACTGGTGTTCAACCAACAAGTTCCGATGGAACAACGGAAGTTAATTGATAAGAACAGCAAACTATACAAACTGTGTCCCTTTCTTGGAGGTGACGGTGTGATACGGAAGGACGGAAGAATCGGTGCCGCACCCTGGTTGTCATATGAAGCAAAGTTTCCGGCGATTTTGCCCAAAAACCATTACGTGACAACACTTATCATCCACAGTTATCATCGTAAGTTCGGCCACGCGAACAACGAGACGGTTGTGAATGAATTGAGGCAGCGGTTTCATGTGTCCGAGATCAGATCGGCTGTTAGGAAGATGTCAGATAATTGTAGGAAGTGCAAAGTTCGTAAGGCAAGCCCACATCCTCCTCGCATGGGTCCGCTTCCGGAGTCACGGTTAAACCCATACGTCAGACCATTCACATTTACAGGTCTAGATTATTTTGGTCCCATCTCCATCAGATTAGGACGTAGTTGTGTTAAGCGTTGGGTGGCATTGTTTACCTGTCTCACGACCAGGGTAATTCATTTAGAGTTGGCATTCACTTTGGCTACGGAATCCTGCAAGCTAGCTGTGCGAAGATTTATTGCACGCCGTGGTGCCCCTTTGGAGATATACTCGGATCAGGGAACGAATTTCCAAGGAGCTAGGAAAGAACTGCAACAAGAAATAAACAAGTTGAACCATGAACTGGCTGCAACATTTACGAATGCGGCGACGCAGTGGAAACTGAATCCTCCCTATGCCCCGCATATGGGAGGTATCTGGGAAAGACTTGTACGGTCGGTGAAAGCAGCTTTGGCGGCAATGGAGATGTCCAAGAATCCGGATGAAGAAACCCTCATCACGGCTTTAGCAGAAGCAGAGTCCCTAATAAATAGTCGCCCACTTACGTATCTTCCATTGGATTCGGAGGAAAATGAAGCACTGACTCCAAATCACTTTTTGCTTCTCAGTTCAAACGGAGTATGCCAACCAGTAACCATGCAGTCGCATAACACGTCAGCTATTCGTTCAAATTGGAAGCATGTACAGGTCATGCTCGATCGGTTCTGGAGCCGGTGGATCAAGGAGTTCCTTCCAGTAATTTCAAGGCAGTCCAAGTGGTTCGGGGAAGTAAAATCGATACATATTGGAGATTTAGTCATGATTGTGAACGAAATGAGAAGAAACAGTTGGGAAAGAGGAAGAGTTGTCAAGCTGTATCCGGGGAAGGATGGGCGTATACGAAGCGCAGATGTGAAGACGTCGACAGGCATCGTTCAGAAACCGTTAACGAAACTGGCAGTTTTGGATGTGCTAGATGCTGAGAGTATGGCTGAAAAAACTTCGAGCAATACGGGTGGGGGTATGTGCGCAACGGTACAAAACCCCTCGTCAACGTAAAACGCTTCTGGTTCTTTCCCATTTATATAAATTGTTTATGCGAAACTAACGCTTCACTGTCATTCATTGTGAATACGTCAGATACAGAGTATATACCTCATTCACAACAGTAATAGCGCGGGAGTACAAAGTTGATCGAAATTTATAAACTAAATCGATTGGTGAATACGATTTTTTCTATTTAGTTCTTACAGAACTCAACATTTATACTAAGAAAACGGTTACAAGTAGACGAATAAGTAAGGAAAGGAACATAAATTGTAAGTGAACTATGAATACGAATACGAATTAAAATAAAAATAAAAATATTTCAGCTAAAAGCTTACTCAAAAAAACGAGTTTGCCTTGAGGAATCCGAACCGTCTCAGTAACACTTCTTATTTTATATGCGTGTCGTCTTTTTTTAAAGCAGGGAATGAATATTTCATATATCTTTTCGAACGTTAAATGCATTTTGTTTTGTTCCCCAACACAAAGTCCGCAAAAAAAAAAATCCAAATCATTTTCCAGGGCACGGTAATTGAATTAGCATTATTAGGAAATTCTACAACTGGTATCTGCCCAGAACTCAACTGACAACGATCCCATGAAAGTCAGCTGTCAAACGCAGCTGATTCTTGGTTTTAGTGCCAGTTCTAGAAAACAGTTTTTCGGCTGGAACTGATGTCGCTATCCAGTTCAGAGATCGTATGGCCCACTGGCTGCAGTACATCACGCCCATCAGTAGCTGCCAGTCTTCGGAATGCAACGCGGTGCTGATGTGCAACTTTTGACGTAGGACTACGTCTAACCGGAAGATATAGGGGGTGAAATGGAAATCTAGGCACTGAACAAGTAGGAAAAAATGCAAGATTTGGAACGCTTATAACTCGAGCATTTCTCAATAGATCGCAAAGGTTTTTGCATCAATTGATAGGAAATATATCTACGCGTCTATCATAACGAATAACATTTCATTTTTCTTGAGATAAATAATTGAATAATTGTGAAATTTCAAGCATTGTCCAAATGCACTATGTGCCCATTTTTGATTGGTCCATTTTGTGCTCCTCAAATCGTACCGACCAAAACGGGCAACCAGATCAGCAGCGAAATAGAATGAAGCACGATTGGAAAGGAAAAAGAAAAAAAATGAACGAAACATTGGTCGCTGTCTCACACATGCGTAATTCTCGAGCCAGCCAGTCAGCTTAAAAATCCCCGCTTCGCTGCCGTAACGATGACATTCTTTGTGTGGACACCGACTGGACAACATCGTTGCTGGACGGGCTGGACGGCGAGGGATCGAGTGCCTTTCTCAAGGCAAGAGGGCGGAGGTGGTAGCGCTGGAGTAAAGTAGAGTAGAGTTTTCAAAGGGCCTTTCTCAAGGCTAGAGACGAATGAACTGCAAAAGTTTAAAGTCTCTATAATACAATACCTTCCTTCCTTCCGTAACGCTCATTCTCATTCAAACCGTACACCACATCAGTTCGCATCACAACACATCAACAAACCAACCCAATCAGCCATGTCTGGACATGGCAAAGGAGGAAAAGTGAAGGGAAAAGCAAAATCCCGCTCGAACCGTGTTGATCTGGAGTTCCCCGCAAGGGTAGCTAGGCCGAGCGCGTTAGTACCAGTGCATCAGTCCACCTAGTCGGCGTTATATAGTTTCGGCCGCCGAAGTGATCGAGTTAGCTGGCAAAGCTGCTCGCGACGATAAGAAAACCCGCATTCGGAACAGAACACATTCGGAACAGAACACATTCGGTTCGGTGGACATCAAGACAACAGGCAGTTGCAGCGAGTGGCGAGTGGCAAATGCAATCGCAAAACGGCATCAGGTAGCAGAAGAAAAAAGTTTGTTCTTTATACAAACTGCTTTGGTGGCAAATCCAGAACAAGGCGGCATCGAGGGCGTTCGAAATGGTTTTTTTTTCAAAACCACGAGTACTAAGTTTTCTAAATTGGAACCATTCCATAAAACAAGGCGCTTTTCAGGGCCATTAAACCTTCCAAAAAAGAGTTTAGGAAATACAGTTCAATGCTTTCTAAAACATTATCCAAAATAATAATAAAACACAAATTGATGTTTTCATAATTTGTTTGCCAGGATCTGATGAGTATGTGAATTTGGCAGTTGTTCTGAGCTTATTGATAGTTGGGGACTTTCCTGATTATTCAATTTTCACCAAATCTTAAATAACAGATTGAAAGTACAGTAATTTAAAATTTGTTCGACATTTAGCAAATTGGACGGACATGTAATGCGACTTATTTAGTTGGACATTTTTGTAAACATAGAGATCCAAATTATGACCCCACATTGAAAATCGACACTGTACCACTGTCATCGCAAATGTTCAATTACAGGTTAAAATCGCCTCCAATGCGACACTGAGTGGCACTTCGGCGCGTCGCATTAAATATAATTTACTGTACAACATGTCACGAGCTGGAAGGGAAGAAATTTTCCAACTGTGAAAGCTGTGGCGAGTGGTAAACGCAATCGTTAAACAGGAAGGTTTAGTCGAACAAGATGGGGATATCGAGTGATAACAAAACAATAAACTCTTCAAATTAAAGATAATTTTGTGATCCTGAAAAGGACCCTTTTTAGCCTGCATGTGAATCCAACGAGCGAACAAATCGTAATGAATGTATTTTTATGCCATCGCTGCCTTTTAACGCTCTTTCGTTCATCTCGTTGAACTCGCCTCTTTGGCTGAGTCTGCCCATTTGTCTCTATCCTGTGACCGTGTACCGCTAAAGTACAAAATGCGCGAATCCGCTGAAAAATATCTCATTCTCTTTCAAACCGTAAATCAGTGTTGGTGGTGGTTGTATGGCATCGTTTTACATCACATCGCATCAACGGATTGGTGCCGGAGCACCAGTATACCTAATAGCGGTTATAGAATTTCGGCCGTCGGAGTGCTCGAGTTGGCTTGCAAAGCTGCTCACGACAATAAGAAAACCCGCCTACAGAACAGAACACATTCGGTTCGATGGCAACAACTAGTTTCAGCGAGTGGCAAACGCAATCGCAAAACGGCAGCAGGTAGAAGAAGGAAAAAGTTTGTTTATACAGACTGTTTTGGTGGCAAAACCAGCCACCGTAAAACACGGCGCTTTTCAGGGCCATTAAACCTTTGAAAGAAGAGTTATTAAAAGTTTTTCACAATACCAATGCATTCTAAAGTGACATAATATGACATATAATATAAACTGATTTATTTTGTTTATGGTTGTTCTTGAACTTATTGGTTTGGGGTCTTTTAAATTGATCATTCAGTTTTCACAAACCCATGCATGGTTTCCGAATTAAAAGTGGCTTCAAATTACAACACATTGTATGCAGGATGGCATTAACGAATTTGCTCGTTACCAAGAACTGCTTTCTGTGGTTGATAACTGATGTTGAAAATTGACTGACGTTACATCTGCATTGTATAGAAACATAACTAAGGAGCAACATGATGAGCTATGTATTTCCTGCTGCTCTGTCCTTATTTTAAAGGACTTTAATCCTGTGTTAATTTACTGTTGGTTTTTCAGAACGCTTATAGCTAGTTTAATTCTCGACAGATCGTAGAGTTCGTCTCCAAAACCTCAGTTCTTTTTCATTTCTATTTACTTTGTTTGCGGAGATACAAATCTTACAATTCATTCGTCTTCGAAACCACAGTTTAAGGTACGGTAATGTGCTCAATAGTGAAATATATGATAGTGAATAAGCTGATGACCACCTATGCATTCCCTATCACAGCCATCATTTTGATTGTACGATATGTGCATACGCCGAAAGATGCCCGGCGTTGAACATTTAATAAGTACAAAGCCTTCAGAAAAAAATCAAGAATCAACTATGAGATAGTAAGAAAAAATTGATGTGGAGTCGATCTGGCGTAGTGGTAACATCCATGCCTCTCACGCTAAAGATCACGAGTTCAATTCTCACTCCCGACATTCTTCCAAAAATGGAAGTAAAAACTGACGAACCAGCCAAATGAGTTAAAACTCACTATAATACAGATAAAAAAAAAAGAAAAAATTGAGAAAGTTTGTAAAAAAAAAGCAAAAACACAACACAAAAGTTCTTTTCAGAACCCCCAACATGTTCATAAAGAGTAAACAGTAAACTAATCCATTTTTCAGGTAGATAGGTGGGTATTCACGTAGGAGAAGAAAATAAAACAATATATTTAAAAAATATATTTAGCAAAAGCTGTCCCCTTTGTATAGTCCTACGTCACTCCGGTTATGTTCCCGACATTACCCACCCGTTTTTTTTTGCACTCAGTTGAACCCTCACTCCTTGTACACACATGCGCTCGGGCGAATCAACGTGCACTAAAAAAAAGTTGAAATGTTTTATTGACTACATCGTTCGCATTAAGGTGAAGGTGGAAGCTAGCCACAAATGGCTGCCACAATGGCGCTCATTTCTTTCATTTCCCTCCCTCACCCCTCGCCCGAAAATCAATTATTTTGCGAAACAGTGTGAAGAAAATGATCGTTTTTGCACACTTCCCACCAAGAAATATCAACCGAACTCCAATCGATTACTCACAAGATATTAAATTCTGCTGTCGCACTGTATAGTGAAAAACGTCGGAAAACTCGAGTTAGTGATCTGACACTGATGCCAGACAACATCATCAAAACAGCTAAAAATCCACTCAATAAAATGTTATTCCTGAGTCACAGCGTTTCACATCATGAAAATGAATAGAATAAAATTGTGTTGATATCAATACAGTTATTATTTTTACGTTTAATTACGATTAATTACGTCACATTATCATGTCGGGTGTTCGGGTTCGATTCCCGTTCTGACCGGGGGATTTTTCGTCAGAGAAATTTCCTTCGACTTGCACTGTGATCACGCGTATTCTAGAGCTTGCCCCTCGGAATACATTCAAGGCGTGTTGTTTGGCTTAAGAAATCTCAACTAAGTATTAATAAATGACGCTAGTTAATACATACGTTGAGACGGTAAAAGTTCCACAGGGAACGTTAACGCCATTCAAGAAGAAGGGGTCTATAATGTAAGTTTTAGCAACTTTAACATTGGTTAAGCAAATTGTATGGCAGAGCTGCCTATGCTTTCAAAACAGAAAAACGGAAAAGAATTACATTCAATCAAAATGCCTCGGCCAACGAAGAGAAGGGTTAAGGCTCTCCAACGTGAATATGTGAAAACAACACGATAAACGAAATAAAATATTAAGGAATTATCCACATCGAGTTACTGTGCGGAAGAACTTGTTAATACCAAAAGAGCCCCAATCCGCATGTGTTATAAATTTGCTCATGTTACGTTCGCGAATAATCAGGATTTTACTTCATATGAAAATGCACCTTCTATATATATATATTTATATTTGCAATTGATCATCGGAGCATATCGTTCATACATTTTACTTTTGTATTGAATTGTTATTTTTTTCAAATGTATTCAATGACTCGTATCAATGAAGCGCCACACAGTCTGATAAGTGAATTGATCTATTTACGTGTGCTTTGCTCCTCTCTCACAAACACTATTACTCCATTTTTACACGTGGGTTTACCTATAATAATACAATGGCTTCCACCTTCACCTTAAGGTTCGAACATCCTTACTGTACCATATCCTTACCGTATCGCGGTTCATATACCCAGTTTCAAACCGCGCTCGAATCTGGTTTGTCTGCTCTGCTTTCTCTGTTGAGTTATTTTTCATCACACAAGCGTACGGGTGGTATGGAGGCGCGCTGTTGTTTTCAGGCTTAGCTTAGAACGAGTCAAGACAAAAGGGGCGCTTGAATTTGATGTGTGTGTGTATGAAATGAGGAGCGGGCATCAAACAAGTGAGAAGCGATGTTTAGTATCTGAATTCTTCTTTAACTTAATTTCGCGCTCACTTGTTTCTGATTTTTGTGTACTTCGTACCAAGAAAGAATACATGTTTGTTATGAACGCACGCAGATGAAAATTAAACTCGAGTGCAGCGCTGCGTATATTTTCTAAAGACTGGTAGCTGCCGCTAGTTCTGGTCCTGTCAGTATTTGTACGTAAGTAAATAGTAGGAAAATCTGACTTTGTTGGTAGCAAGCTTAATGAAGTGATCAAATGTTGATATTATGTTTATAAAATTTGTTAAGTGGCCTTTGGTGAGATTAAAATCGATGTGCTCTGAAAAATAAATTTACAAAAAGATCGAAGAATTAGCAGAAACTTCACTACATTATTATAAACTAAGAGATTTAAATATTGTGCTTAGACAAATTTTCATCTTCAGTTTTCCACCGAAGAAGACAACTCTCAACGCTGAAAAATACTTTACTTTTGACCCGGTAACCATAATTGAAATCACGAAAATTCTATGGTCGATTGGAAAAAAACCAAAAACAAGTAATTAACGATTTATCAGTCATCCAGCAAGCGCCCAGACGGCAGCAAGACTTTTCAAAAGGTATTTCGCAAGACCGAGTAGTTTAGTTTAGTTTCTCAAATTGGTTTTTTCTCAATGCTAGAGGCGAATGAACTGAGAGAGCATAAAGCTTCTATAATTCAAAACAACATCATTACACCAATGAATCCAAACATACTCCTGAATTCACAGAAGCTCCCTTCAGCCAAAAGTAAATATAAAATAGATTTCAAGAATACATCGAAATTTCTAAAATGGCAGCCTGTCATCCACGCATTTTCAGATGCTTTCTAATATACAGGGAGTACCTTAAGATTTTTCTTAAGATTTTTCATAGTGGGAGCCTAAGACTTTTATCCATGTTTGCATACGGCATAAAAGTCAAGCGCTCTTTGTTCACTTTTGTCTCAGGAACACTAGACGAGTTTCTGTCTACAAACGTCGTCTATGAAATGGCTTTGAAATATAAGCCACTCGCGTCAGCGTTAAAAATTTGACACGTTTGCAATTTAAGGCTCTGCAAAAATCTTCTACAAATTTATCAATAATCCCAATACTACTGGCAAGTTTCTCCCCGGTTATTTTAAGCAGGCGTATACCATATCGGTTTATAAACTTATCGACGTACCCCAACTTCCGTATTGACCCTCTCGAACCATTTGAGAATAAAACTTTTGAGCCTGTACTTCTAGCATATAATGGCTCACAGGAACGTTACCTTCGCGTTTTTGAAGGAACCAGATGAATAGGGCTTCGTCTACCTCCGGATGCTAGGCCTTTTTGGAACGTTTCCGGTTTGCTGCGAATCAATTTACTAATCAGAACTAGTTCACCTGTGATGAAATGAAAAATTATTACAAATATTTCCTTGCACTTCCGTAACTTTTGATGACTTTTGAACGCGATTTTATGTTATACTTCAGCATTGAATTAATGGACATTCCTTGATCTGCATCCTTGATAATCAAAAGCACAACAGATCGCTTCGGGTTTTCACCAGAAAAATCTTCTTGAAATATCGGACCCATTTTCAATTGATACGTTTCGTATTGATATAAATTATAATCTATAAATTATTCTGGAGAGAAACTGAGAGAATAAAACACCAAAGATCACTTTAACTCTTTTATTTACTATTAAAAACATGTACCTCAAATGCCAGTTGCTTAGAAATGCTCGCTTACATGGAATTAAACTTTGTCGGTTTGCTGTCTGAATTGGAAATAACTTTACAATAGGTTGACTAGAGCCGGGTTCAGACGGTGCGAGTAAGCATACGAGTCGGTCTAGTCAGTTACTGCAGTGCAGCTACTCACACCGTGTGAACACATCATGCCAGTTATTGTCATGTGTGATCCGGCGTGCGAGCTACTTCAAAGATTTTTGAATTTACTCGCACTCGCATGCTTCAAAACGTCAAAAACAGAATTTAGCGTCCGAATCAGGGATGCCAAATGTAAAGAAATGTCTCTATTTTTAAGATATTTGAAAATATGCGAAGATATTTATAGACTTGAAAATTATTGGAAAAACAAATAAAATCCTCATAGTTTCTAAACGAAATCATTGTTATTTCGTTTTGCACGCTGGCGGGGCACGCTTTCTTTTTGAGACTATCATTTTCATTTTACAAAATAAATAAAATTTAGAAAAATCTTTTAGACTACCATTTATAGCATCACATACTTCCGGAATTATCTTAGCTATGGATGCTTTCGAGATTCTAAAAAATATCGACAACAATCTGAACGATATTCCAGAAGAAAGGCACATCAATGTCATTTCTAATTTCACTCTTGCAGATACAGCATCCCTCGTGATTGTATCTTGGCGTTGTATTTGTGGGCCAATGAAATCCAACAGTTTTTCCACTTGTTCAGGTGTTATTCTCAACACTGCTCTGTAATCTCGGGGATTCTCATCGTAGAGTTCCTTCAATATTGTATTTGTTGCTCCTTTTCTTTGCATCCAATACCTGGCCCGAATCCTTTTTTTTCTTTCTGCTTTTTGGGATAGTACCTTCAGTTCAAAGAAATTCAGCACAAAGTATGTATTTTTAAACACGATCAGCGTGTGTTTCGCTATAAAATTGTGTAATGATACATTCAACTGAAAACCTAAGATGAAAACTGCCAATAAAGAAGTCGATTTCGGACCAATCATTTGACAAATTCGGACCTGATTGCTGTTTCTGACTATTTGATGGACATTTGAAAAATCGCCAGGCATTCCTGGTAAACCCGTGCCGTAGTATCTAGTTTCTCGCCAGCAGCTCACATTGTGTGAACGGGCAAGGCGAGTCAACCAATTGTCAAGCGAGTCCACCGGGTCAGTAGCTGCTCATTGTCAAGTCAGCTACTGGCAACGTATAAATGGTCCTTAAGTTGGAATGAATCTGGATTTTTCCACGCACCGCAAGCAAGGTAAGCTTCAGCTTAAGATGAAGGTGGAACGAAGCCATTGTAGTAGTATAGGTAAAACCACGTGTTTGTATGGGGTAATAGTGTTTGTGAGAGAAGCACAAAGCACAAAGCACAAAGTTTGTTTTGATTTTTGTACGTAAATAGATCAATTCACTTACCAGACTGTGTGGCGTTTCACTGACACGAGTCTCAGAATACATTTATAAAAATCACAATTCAATACTGAAGTAGAATGTACGAACGATGTGCTGCTATGAACAATTGCTAATACAAATATATAGAGAAGGTGCATTTACAAATGAAGTAAAATTCTGATTATACGCGAGCGTAACATTAGCAAATTTATAACATATGCGAATTGGGGTTCTTTTGGTATCAACAAGTTCTTCAGCACAGTAACTCGATGTTGATAATTCCTTAATATTTTCCTTCGTTGGTCGTATTTTTTATTTTATATTCACGTTGGAGAGCTTTAACCCTTCTCTTCGTTGGCCGATGCATTTTGATTAAATGTAATACTTTTCCGTTTTCGTGGCAGTGTTCCGAGCTCTGCAATACAATTTTTTTAACCAATGTTAAAGTTGCTAAAACTTACATTATAGACTCATTAAACGTAAAAACAATAATTCTATTGATATCAACACAATTTTATTTCATTGATTTTCATATCATGAAACGCTATGACTCAGGAATAACATTTTATTGAGTGGTTTTTATAGCTTTTTCGATGATATTGGGCCCTATTCCAGAAAACGAGACGAGCAGTTTTTGTACTAGCATATGGTTTCGTCACTTAGTCATTCCTTTATTATGGAGTTAGTGAGGCCAATGTTTATTCATCTAATCAACGATTTCCTTTAATTTACTAGGGTCGTTCGAAAAATAAGTTTCAGTGCCTCAGAAATCGCGGAAAAACAAAAAAGGTGATTTTTGTAATCTACGTTTTATTTTTTTCTACATAATCGCCGTAACGTTCGAGGCATTTCTCATAGCGTGGCACGAGTTTTTCTATTCCGAGCGCGAAGTGCGTAGCGTCCAACTTTTTGAAATATGATGTAACTGCGTCATACATTGCGACGGCAGGTGAAAATTTAATATCTTGTGAGTAACTGATTAGAGTTTGGGTCATATTACTTGATAGGAAGTGTGCGAAAACGATCATTTTCTACATATTGTTTCGCAAAATTATTGAATATCGGGCGTGGGTGAGGGAGGGAGATGAAAGAAATGAGCGCCATTGTGGCAGTCATTTGTGGCTTCCTTCCACCTTCACCTTAATCCTCTGAAATACTATTCAAAAATGCCTGGGAATGCATTTACCTCTAACGGCCACTAAGTCAGATAAGTTCGATAAAACTGAACTGTATTCCTGGTCATTGCTGTTTAGAGGGAAATGAAAAGCAGTTGGACTTGCCAGATCCGGCTCTATCTCTTCCTTCACTGATCTAGAACCATTCTGTAGAATTCCTGATTGTGTGTTGAAGATGGAACTGTCGAGATGGGAAGATCGGGAAGTGATGGTCAGTTGATAGCTGTACAACTTAATAAGTAAAAAAACATAACTCCGAATATTCACTGGTCTTATAACAGGACTAGTATGATTATTTGGTCGTGTATTACACCGCGTCACATTATGTAACTGGCAAAACGATACGGTCGATACATCCGACGACAAGAGTATCGTAAATTTGATGACACCGGATTAGCCTATTCAAGCCTCGAGTCACGTTCCAGTACCAGACTAAAGGGTGTGTCACATCAAATTGCATCACGGAAAAAACGCTGTAGAAATTTAATTTTTAGGAATTATATCTTCAGCTTTCGCTTATAATCAGATAAGAGTGTATAGATCACGTTGGCCATGCTTCACTGTAAATTTTTCGTAAATTTAGAAAAATGTCGTCGAACGAAAAAGAGCTTCGTGAATTAATCCTGTGCACTCATTTCGAGAATCCGGAGTTGTCACATCGGGACATCGGTAAGATGCTGGGAATCGTCCAATCCACGGTCAGCAGAGTACTAAAACGATACTTCGAGAACCTAACCATCGACCGGAAGGTGAAGAACGGCAAAAATGGATGCTCCGTCAGTGAAATAGATCACAAGCGCGTAGTTAAGCAGTTTAGACGTGATCCGAGAAGTTCGGTCCGGGATGTCGCCAATAAGCTGAATTTGTCAAGTTCATTCGTCCAGCGGACCCAGCAGCGGGAGGGCCTGCGTACATACAAGGTTCAGAAGGCTCCTAACCGCGACGAAAGGCAAAACATGGTGGGGAAGACGCGAGCCCGGAAGCTGTACACCGAAATGCTGACGAAGCCGCATTGCCTGGTAATGGACGACGAAACCTACGTCAAAGCGGACTTTCGTCAGCTGCCGGGTCTGTTGTTCTTCTCCGCAGAGGACAAATTCAGCGTTCCGGAGGAGATTCGCAAGCAGAAACTATCCAAGTTTGCCAAAAAGTACATGGTGTGGCAAGCGATCTGCTCTTGCGGAAAGCGGAGCGCCCCCTTCGTGATGACCGGCACGGTAAACGGGCAGGTTTACCTTAAGGAGTGCCTACAGAAGCGCTTACTACCACTATTGAAGCAGCACGAGGGCCCGACCATCTTCTGGCCGGATCTCGCTTCGTGCCACTATTCAAAGGACGTGTTGGAGTGGTACGAAGCCAATGGGGTCACCTTCGTGCCAAAGGAAATGAACCCGCCCAACGCGCCGGAGCTTCGCCCAATAGAGAAATATTGGGCGATTATGAAGCAGGCCCTCCGGAAGAACCCAAAAGTTGTCAAATCGGAGGCGGATTTCAAGAGAAAATGGATTTCTGTTCAAAAAAAACTACAACCTGACGTTGTACAGAAACTTATGGACGGGGTAAAGAGGAAAGTGCGAGCATACGGGCTTGGGCTCGAAGTATGAATAAAAAGAAAATGCCAAAAGTTGTTTAATAGTTTTTATTTTACTGTCTAAAATTTTCAAAAGGATCGGTCTACTGGGCGAATTTCTACAGCGTTTTTTCCGTGATGCAATTTGATGTGACACACCCTTTATCTAGAAGGAATATCAGAAAGGAGACTACAAATGATTCGAATTACCCAGTCACTAGATAGCTAGATAGCTTAGCCGAAATCACTAACGTAGAACGAAAAATGGGAGTGATGAGCTGATCAGCCAGTTTTCTTTCAATCTTTAAAGTTTAATATAAATAAATTTAGTCTTTACAAACATATATGGTTTATTGAAATACCATAATATAAATTGATAATAAAATATGATTCATTGTGATAAATATACAGTGCTAATGAATTCTCACTGTATTTGATCTAATGACATGAATGAATTTGATAAATAAATAAATAAATAAATAAATAAATAAATAAATAAATAAATAATCAGTATAAATTGCATTGTGTCGAAAGGATGCTTCAGTTTATTTTGAGTCCAGTGTCAGGGTTCTGTGTTCGTCGAGTCATAAGTCAATAATTCGTCGTTACGTCAAAAAAGTTATCTTGTTGAACGGTTTGGTCATATGGTCATTCTACTCTGGTCTTATTTTGGTCTTCTGTCAAAGTCCTCCGTCCTCGGCGAAAATTGGTTTTGGCAGCTCGCTCAGTGAGAAAATGTCACTTTTGAGCTGGGGAACATCCGGTAAGGGTCTTCGTTCCTTCGATTTGGCCACATTAAACATCACCCAGTTGTCAGGTCTGTGGGAAAGATTGTATTAGAGAGTTATGGGAGAGTTAGTTTTAGAAATAATTATGACGTGTACGGACTTACCTATCGATGCTGGTTAGCAGTACGAAGGGAACCAGTGCAATCTCAGGTTGTCTACGGTCGTTTTGTCCGTGGTTCGATTGGTGGTTCGGGTTATTAGTCGGGCGTCTTGGGTTTGTCGGTCGTCGTTTTCGTGAGGCGTTTGAGGTTTTTTTGTTTTTCGGGGTGGTCGACGTCGACGTCGGTTGTTCGTTGTTTAGCCGTTTAGTTTGGACGTTGCCTATCGGCCTTCTCCCTCTGTTTTCTTCTACAGATGTCGATTGGTCGTCAATGTTTGTGTGTCGCGTAGCAGTATTCGTTTGTTTGGGCACTGTTGATTGATGTTCATTGTCAGATAGTTTTATGTTTGAAGGTTTCCGTTCATGTAATTGTTCGTCTTTCTCAGTTAGTTTTTCAGATTCAGTCAGTTGATATTCATTTGTCTGTAACAAGTGGTCGTTATCTGTAGCATCCGGTTGGTCGGAAAGTATTGATTGTATAGTATCCTGATTGGAGGTGCGTGCAAAAGTGTCTTCAAAGTCTAATATCGAATCTGGGTCAATGTCATAGTATTTAGGTCTATTTAACGGGTGATCAGGAATCGTTAAATGAGTATTCGTTCGTTTAATGTAAGATGTCGGTTTCTCACGGTCTCCTCCAAGAACGTTCAGCTTTTTTGTATCGTAATTATTAGCTTCCAAGTCGACTAAGTCATAAGAGTCCAGGTCTGAGGTATTTACGTTTATTATCGAAAATTGTTTCTCGTCAAGCTGTTCTATCAGGTATTTGTCATGTTCATTGCTATCGTTTGTACCATCATCGATTTTAGCGTTCGAGTCAATTATGGCTGTTTGGTCTTTCGATGTTTTAAGAGAAGTTCCCATCGTCTGCTGTACGTTTCCATGTTTTCCGATGTCTTTGTCAGTTTTAGTTATTTTGTCTGTTGAGTTAGTTTGTTGAAGATCAGTCTCAATGGTGTCCATATCCTTGTTGTTGGAATTAATGGAATTGGAATTCTTTTCAAAGTTATTCGAATTGTCTTGAGTGATATTAATTGTAGCGTTGCTTTGTTGTTCGTCAGCGATTTTTACGTCTGTTTCGTGTGAGTGTCGGCCAATGTCGTGCTTGTTTGAGTAATCATTCAACTGGTCATCGTTCGGGTCGGAACTGTGAGATTTGTCGTGTTCGATGTAAGGCCCAACAAATTGGTCCCGGTCGTCATCCAAGTCTGGTAGACCGAATTGCTGATGGTTTTCTGCGTATCGTCTGTGGTCGACGTTTGTCCAAAGTGTCAGATTGGTGGGTATTTCATAAGTCACAATTGTATTGTCTCTGTTGTATAAACTATAGTCTCGGTACGTTGTGAAGTTGTTGGTTTTTTTCAGTGGTTTATACTTGTTAAGTTCCGGTCTAAGGTATCCGTCATGTTCGTGTATGTTCAACGGTCTTTCTAGATCGAGCATTGAACTGTCATAGTCGTTGTCGTGGTCCAAGGCGAAGATCTGTTTAGAGGATGATCGGTCTTGACCATTTTTGAATGCTCCCAAAAGATTGTTATGATTACTGTTCTTCTGAGAAAAGATTGGAGAAGATATAGATTGATGAGCGATAGGCAAAGAAGAAAATTCAGGTCTAGGATCTACGGAGAAAACAGATTGAGAAGCGCTCGTAGTATGTGCATTAGAATTCTGAGGAAACACGTTGGTGCTCATAGACGAGACAGATGGAAAGGAGGAAGACGACAGAAAGATAGGTTTGTCATTTGGTCTATTATCTTTTATTACTATTAGTCCCGGTTGTTGGAAAACTGATCGTATAGTAGTCGTTCTTTGTTGTTGTTGTTGTTTCTTGGTTGTTTGTCTAAGTTGTGCATCGTGGTCATAGTCAACGTTTGTGATTTTATTCGGAAGTCCTCGTCTTGGGGTCGTTCTTCGGAGTGGTCTGCGGGTGTCCATGCCGTAGGGATTGTATGTTGTCATGGGCGGATGGTAACAGTTGTAAACACAGTATGGTGGATGGACCAGTGGTGCTTCAGTCGTACCGTAATACCCTCCAGCGATATAGTACGGATTTGGGTATGGTGGTTCTGTGGCTGGTGGCTTGTATCCATGTCCGTAACCGTATCCGGGTTTGACGTACACAGGTGGGTCAGCGTCGTTGTGGTAGTCGTAATGGTTACCGTCGTCGTAATCGGATGGTGGAGCGGGAGCGGGAGATTGATAGTACCCTCGTCGAAGTTCGATATTTTTTGTAGAAAGTAATGTCGCGTTGTCGTCGTTTGTAAATAGTTTCGAGAGGTTTATGAAAGATATGTCACGTCTTGTCAGCTTGTGTTCAACGTTGATGTTAACCTCGGTCAAGTTGTGGGTCAAATCTCGTTTCAAGCTCAAGTCTATGTTGTTCGCTATATTGCTGGACGGAGTTGGTCGTCGTTTGGGAGTTGTCTTTCTGGTAGGTTTGCGTTTGGGAGGAACAGTCGCTGCGGTAAGATCAAGTTTGTTGTCAATGGCAGTAGACGCTGTCAAGAATGGTTCTTTATGTGGAGTTGGTCTTGTTGCAGTGTTTTGTGACGCGGAGGAAGCAGGTCGCGTCGAAACATTGTTGAGATCCAGTTTATTGTTTACGGCTGTTGCTGGCTTTGATAAATTGAGCAGTATTTGTCCGTTAGGAGGTATATGGAGTCCGGTATTTGCGTTTGGTATAAAGTCTACATTGTTTACCACATTGGCAACCTTCGTAGGACGTCTTGTAGTAGTCGTAGTGGACTGCATATGGAGTCCGGTATTTGCGTTTGGTATAAAGTCTACGTTGTTTACTACACTGGCAATCTTTGTAGGACGTCTAGTAGTGGTCGTAGTGGTCGTGGACGTAGTTGAGAAAGAGGAGGTTGGTGCAGTTTCCAGATCGATCAGGTTTCCGCTCTGTCCCGTGTTTGGCGTGTCATTGGGTCTTGCGAATGGGTCACGTTCTGTCCAGGGTTCCAAGTCAATAGGCGCCATTAATTTTGAACTGCATGGTAGCCTTTCGTTCGGTCCGTTGTCATGTGGTAAGAAAACGTGTGGTTGCAAGGTTCCCCCTCCAAGTGCTCTGCAAATAACTTGCGAGAATGCCACTTGTCGAATTGAGTCCAGCTGAGCAGGAGTGAAGGAAGACTCGAACCCAGGATTCTCGTACCAGAATCGATCTCCCTTGCGAAGATTGCTAAATTGCTGAGCAATAATGCAGGAAAACGTTGGTCCTACTATGCCACCAATGACTGGCCGTTCGGCTAGACCTCCAACGAACAGATCAATATCATCCACCGAACGGTACGCCTTGCGCAATCGATGTGCCGATGCTGGACCCATTACGCGATCCAGGTCACCCCACTCTTTGACCGGCGTCAGTCCGCAAGGTATTCTCCAGCTTACGTATGGTTGAATGCCGTGATCTCGACCTCGTTGTATGTTGATAGCTGCCAGATCTAATCCGAACGGAAAACCTGAAATAAACATAAATATTGAAAACCCTACAAGCTCGTTGGAATACAGCGTGGGACTTACGGCTAGTCTGAAATAGATGGTTTGTCAGTTCTGCTGTGATAAACTCATCTCGTTTTAGTGCACGTTGGTTGACCATACCTCGTATCAATCGATGCAACGATCCGGGGCCCCCAAGATCGCCTTCCGCGTTTTCGTCATGCAACGTGACATTGTTGGGAATGAAACGATGGTGTCGATCTGCCCGCATGTAGGATCCTTGTATCAGCGAGTGACCGAAACGAAAAGCCGCCGCGGAAAATTCATTCGAAACCGTCGGATTAACGCTGGGATCATACCCATTGTAAAAGCCACTGGTTTCAAGTTCCAGATTAAAAAGGCGACTCACTTCCTTCCCTAGTATGACAGGTAAAAATTCGCGATAAGTAATTTGCTGGAACATTGCACCGACTATTCGTCTGGCTTCCTGGTATAGTTTTTCATCGCTCCAGTGTGGGTTTATGTCGGACAGCCGGTTGGCAATCTGATTGTGCTCGTTAACCCAGATCACGTGAAGCATCATCAAACCCGGCTGTTCGCCGCTTCGGGCATCCCCGGGTCGGATACATTGGTTGGCAAGGGCAGCTCGGAAACAAACATCCTCACTGGGTGGCCCACGCCCGAACAGCAGCATACCGCCACGGAATATCCTACCATTATCCGAGCTCCTCGGGTTACTCGAGTAAATGGGAGAAGCATCGATGTATGAGGTTACCTGGTTTGTTTGTTCGCGCCAGGAGAGCAAACAATCCCGTCGCTGGGCGGGAGCCGAACGAAGGAACTCTAGGCAGCGTACGCCGAGCGGAGATAGCCAAGGATCGTCGAGGGGCACTTTTATAGGCAGACAGGAAGGATGCAAGCTGTCGTCGTTTTCACCGCAACAACGGGGCGTGGAACCGTTGAGGCTGCGAGGCTGCGCGGTAGCTGTGAGATCGTGATCCAACAGTTGTCCCCACAGAGCTAGCATCATCGTGATGGGGGCTTCCTCCTGGCGGGCTCCGTGCACGACGAGGCTGACAAAGCGCGCCGACGGCAGGGGTGAACCGTTGGCCGAACGTCTGTGGGAAATCGACGGAAACGGTGTTCAGTTGTTATTATTGATTTTTATAAATATATTTGATTTCGCTTTATTTTACTTAGTTTTAATCGAACGTGTCAGGTTTTCGTATCTGTTTGAAAAACGTCAACAGAGAACAAATTCTCTTCGGACAGTTACTGAAACATTGTGGGGTGTTCATCCAGAAGACCTAATATGGCTGTACAATACTGTCAGTAATGGAGTATGGTTTGTTTTGTTTCCTTTCTGTCGTAAAACCCATATCATTAAGCTGGAGAGGATACAGTATCGTGCTTGCGTTTATCCTTAGGATGTATGCAATCAACACACAACTCGAGTCTTGAAGTCCTGACAGGTGTTTTACCAATGCAGGTTCGGTTTTAGGAACTGTACTTTCGCTTCCTGATCCGAAGCGGAATCATGAACCCATTAGTAATTGAAAACTGTAAGAAGCTTCTCGAGTCTTCAGTAAACACACGGTGCGCTTTACTCGGTTTTAATTTTCATCAGCGCGAGCTCACAACAAAGGGGCTGTCCACATACCTACGCGAATGTCCACGCTTGTCCATGGTGAGGGGGGTAGGGGTTATGAATAATGTCCACGTGGACGCTCTTAATAAGTATAGTATATATGAAATCTGAAATTTGTTCAGAATTTTCAAAGATTTTTAAAAAGTGTTCACCCCTCGTACTTCGTATTTTTTTAAATATAAGAATTGAGCTGCCTGAGAGTATTACCCGGTCGAACATCCATCTTTTCCTTATATTGTTGAATTTTTTCACCGTAATGTATGCTTTGAGACTAACTCACATAAAATCACTGATATCTCGGGATCAAATGGGTTAGATACGCAAAAGTACGCATTACGCATTTCTCTTCATTTCTGATATATTTCTTTGTGATACCCGCAATCCAACATTGCACAGCTGTAGTGTCAATCTCTTTCGATAGTTTGTCCCGAAGTTTTATCATCTGTGCAGTGTTCTTAGCTATTTTTTCAAACTTCTTCATCCTCTGCTTCAAGATTACCCAATATTTTTCTATTGGACGGAATTGAGGAGAATTGGGTGGATCTAGTTTCTTGTCAATTCAACCAAAACAACCAAAAAGTCCATCAATATTTTGACTTTCGCTCCATCAGGGCAAATATCTTGCCAAATCACGAACTTACGAGAAAAATTATCCATGAATGTGAATTTAAATCTGCCAGGGACATCATCTAGGTAAGATTTTTTGGCCAGGAAACTGTCCGGAATCCATCTTTAAGTAAGTTTTCAAGTCAATTAAGTCGTCAATTAGCAAGTATTCTTCGTTGTACTTCATGAAAATTTGGTCATATCTGAATAGTGACGGTTTATCAAGACGGGTCAGAGAGGCATATAATCCGACGTCAGAAAAAGACAACATCTTCGATGGTTAGACCTTCTTCAAAGTATTTGAAATACCGTGAAGTTTTGTACAGTTGAACAGTTCAGCCGACTCATGAGAGGATAGTTCTGATTTTAATTGCGTTCGTGCAGGATAGATTCGAACTCATCTTGACATAAAAAAAATAATTTTCATATTGCTTTACGATTCATTCTTTTCCAGCAAACTGCTATATTTTTTAATATAATGGTTTTTTATTCTCTAAAAACTTTATCAAATATCCAAGATATGATTTTCTAAGAATCAGTTGCTATTAGAATTTGTTATAAGATATTATAAGATACATAATGATAGCATGTGCCAAATCTTAAAATAATCTGTTCAAAACCTATAAGTGATGTTTTGATGCGGTAACCAACAATGGAAAAATCAAGACTACATAAATGGAGTTTGGAAGAAACTGAAGAGCGATGCGAATTAATTCTTGGGTAATGTTAGTGAAAAATTCAAAGGACAGGAAAAACACGACTTCTAATAAATCCAATTAGCTTTATTTTTACAAAGCCGATCGTTTGAATTAATATTACAATCAGGATAAAACAAGATTAACGTTACAGTTCCGGTAATATAAAATAAGCTTTAAATATAGTCTCAATTCAATTATTTCCTTGATTCGAGAAAATGCAAAAAATGTCCACGTGGACCAGAGGGGAGGGGTTTAGTAAATGTCCACGCTTGTCCACGGTAAGGGAGGGGGAGTTTAAAATCATGCTTTTTCTGTCCACGTGGTATGTGGACAGCCCCAAAGACATATTCTCTCTGGGTACGAAGTGTGCCAAATTTCTAAATACGAGAGCGCCGAATGAACACAGCGCAGAATTCCGATACTTAACACGACCGACGCGGGGGTTAACGTGTTAACATCCCTTCCCACTTGTGTAATGCGCGCCTCATTTTATACACACACATCAAATTCTAGCGCACGTTTTGTCTTCGCTCGTTCTTAGCAAATCATAAAAACAACAGCGCGCCTCCATACCAACCGTATAGGCTTGTGTGAAGAAAAATAACTCAACAGAGGAAGCAAACTAGATTCAAGCGCGATGTAAAACAGGTATAGAAATATGGTGCGAAATACGCGAAATAAAAACATTTTATCTGTTTTTCGGAGCGTGCTCATTCGCCAGAGTGCATGTGTATACAAGGAGTATAAAAGTCGTTATTTCGAACTTTTATTTTGTCAAAAATCGACTGTCTGAGACTTTTTTGAGTTTTGAGTTTTTTAAAACCAAAAAATCACCCAAGGCGATGTTTCATGCAATTTGAAGACATTTGGCATCAATTTTCTTTAAACCCTTATATCATGTTACAAGCCAACACCAGCCACCTCCCCCTTCCTTCTTGGGTAATTTTTCGGTTTTCAAAAAACTCAAACTTTGACGGCTGTGCGACACTAGTAAATGAAGTCCGATTGAGTTGATATTTTGCATAGTTTTGAGTGATAATCAACATTTTTAAGAAAGTTCCGTTTGAAACTTCGAGATGCTCATTTTCGTTGGAACTCTAACACACAGCCTTTAAACATGTTGTTTATCATCGTCTCGTGTTGGTATACTCATTTTTTAAGAATTTTGTTTTTATGCACTTTAAGGTGCCCAAACTAACTAAAACGAAACTAGATGTTTAGATTAATCGAAAAGCTTGGACAACAATATAATTTTTTGAGCACAAGTACTAAGAGAAGTTCGAGGGTGTACAGCTGACCAATTTCGAATTATTTCTAATCGTTCTTGCATAAATTCTCATCGTTCGATCAAAATCAACAAAAATACAGTGATGAAAAGTGGTAGTAATGGAACAGTAGGATATGAACAAACTCACCTGATCCCTTCAACGCCGTCAGTATACTCCGGTGCCAGAAACCGATGGAAGGGCATCTGGGCCGCACCCCAGCGTGGCCGCTTCCTATTGTTACACGTTCCATCGTGAGTACGATAGCGCCTGCTAGCGGGAACACACGGCGGTGGATCTCTCGCAGGACACAGCCCTTCCAGGGGGGTCCGTTTGAGTGAGATCTTCGGCGTCACCTGACGCCCGATGGCCACATACTCTACGTTGGTGCTGCATCATCACAAAGTTGCACATTATTATCGATGAAAAAAAACACTTTGAAATGATGCATTAGGTAATGTCCACAGCGGATTCACTTTGTACGAAACGCTCGGTTCGATTGTTCATTTTCACTTCGGAGATGTGCTCCGTTTATATTACAATTTAGTTGGCTAAGTTCGAACGACACCAGTTTTCACTTTCTTCTCACGTTTACTCCTCGGGTCACGAGTGAAAGTTCACAGTTTAATTGCACTTTCACTTATATATCCCAGTTATTTCGTTTCAGGTTTAACTGAAGCCGCCGATGTAGACGGCAGGAAAGTGCAAGTGAGACTGATGAGTTTGATCGCTTGGCGCATTGTATTTATAAAGTCAAGCGCTGGTTCCGTGCGTACCGCTTGGTTCGATATGACGACCACCAGAGCGCCCCCTCTTTCTCCGGGGCGCTCTCGTTCGGCCAACACATGTGTTTTGGTTAATGAAGGTATATCAATACATCGTAACAGCGGCAGAAGCATCTTACGCGAAATTTGACGACGCGAGCCTCAGTCAAAATGAACGTGAACAGTGGGACATTCTGGTTCGAAATGTGACCGTCTCTCAAACAGGTATGGGAGACACCTCTTATTTACATAAGCTAGTAGCCGATTAAAATTCAAAACTTCGTTATGCAACAAGACAACAGAAGAGTCAAATATCGTCTTCCGCGAAAATAGCAGCGCGTAAATGTCATCAAGAAGGTACGGAAGTCCAGCTAAACCTGTTAACACAAACAGTCGTGAGAACTTTTAGTCACACGTGTGTGCCTCTAAAACACGTACTAAAATATGCATGGTATAAACAACAAATGTATGTCAAAGGATCTAAATTCCGGCAATAATTTTCGATGATCCACAGTATGTTTAAAGGCGAGCGATTTATTTATTTCCAAAAATGCAAATTTTTTTTGAATTCTTGTAGTTTTATATGTTACTGAGTTATTCAACCTTTCTAGTTCTAGATTATTCGTGTTTTCAACACGTTCTAATCCAAGAAAAACGGTTGATTATTCAGTTGGTATTGAGTAGCGTTGCAGTAGTAGAAAAGCTAAAACTAGTGGAATTCTAGGGTATTTTTGTTTTTCTCCTTTAAATTCGTAGTTGACCCCATTATTTTGATCAACAAAATGATCCGGAGCAATTTGATGTACGATTCGTGCTTATGCATATTTTTTTTACTCTCGTTGTAATTTTATTTCGAACACATCATGTTATGCGTTCTATCGTTTGCAGATGGACACATTGGCTAAAAATTTTGACTAGAAATTGAACAAGCTTGAAATGAATTGTAGCGAAAGTGAAAGGTGGTGTTAAAGAACAAATCGTAGACCCATGGTTGCCACATATACAGAATGTTCTGTATTTTACAAATTTTTCGCCAAATCAGATACAGAATCTGTATACCGTTCTGAATCATATTTCGGGCGCTTAAGGCATATGATGCAGAAAACAGATCTAAAATTTATGCACAAGTATTATTTGGTGTATATTTTTAATAAATTAGTTCAATATGCTTTTAAGCTTTCTACTTTGGTACCTATTTGATTGAAAACATAAAAAATCATCGAATAAAATGCTTTTCAAATGAAGCGAATAAAAATCAAACTTCGGCCACTAAATCAAACTTAGGATAGATTGAATTCAAATTTCGGACACTATTAATTTTTTGAACGAAAATTACATTACACTTGATTATATTTTATAGTCAACTGTGAAACACTTACCAAGCAATCACAGTAACCTGATAACGATGATGAGAACTGATGAAACACGAGAGAAATTTAAATATTGATGAAGGGGTAAATTCTACGTGCTCACGTTACGCAAATGTCAAACACAAACGATAATGAGTGGATTTTGGATTTTGGATGGTTTTTTTCCGACTATGTAATAATTCAAATGCAATTCTCTAATGAAGCGAGAGTGAAATTAAGGAATTACTCTAAAGAAGCAATTGTGATATTAATGTTATAGTTATATCATCAGTGCATCAAGCCATTCAATATATTAGAATAAAATGTCCGAAATATGATGTTGTCCGAAATATGATTCAGAACGGTATATTACATTAAAAAAAATCACAACAATGCACTGATTCTTATTAATGTAATTTTTATTGAAGTATCTGACAAAGAAACTGTCCTGGGTGGAAAAAGAACAGATAGGTAAATTATTGTCAACTGCAATTGACCCTTCACTAATGTTAAATGGCGGACCAACTTTCATACCCATTCGCGATGAGCTAAGTCCACTCACTCTGAACTTTTCTTTTCCATGAGTTGTGAGAATCCCAGGAAATATTGAAAATCAAATATGTTTGGCCTGGTAGAAATGGAATAGTTCTGGTAAAAAAGGGGGACGGCGATAGACTTGATGTTGTTAGAAACACAGATGACCTTACCAAGTTAATAACTCGATATCTGAATGGGACTGATACACCTTCGCCAAAGAGGAAGAAGTCGGACAATCACGTTTTTTAAATTCATTGATAAACATTTCTAGTTCTCTTTTTCTAAATACTTGACTATTACTACAAAAATCTATATATATATATATATATATATATATATATATATATATATATATATATATATATATATATATATATATATATAAATGGATTTCTGTCTGTCTGTCTGTCTGATTCTTATGGAATCGAAAACTATTGAACCGATCGACATGAAAATTGGTATGTAAGGGTTTTTGGGGCCGGGGAAGGTTATCGTGATAGTTTGAGACCCCTCCCCCCTCTCTGAGGGGGGGCTGCCATACAATTGGAACACAAATTTCTGCATTACTTGAGAACTGATCAAGCAAATGAAACCAACTTAGGCATATTTATGGTTTTATGGTGCAATAAATGTTTTTATGGTCGTTAAACACTCCTCCTTCCTCTCTAAGGGGGGGGCCGCCATAGAAATGAAACACAAATTTCTGCATTACTCGAGAATTAATCAAGAAAATGAAACCAAATTAGCCATATGGAGGTTTTAGGGTGCAATAAATGTTTCTATGGTGGTAAGACACTCCTCCCCCTTTCTAAGGGGGGCTGCCATACCAATGAAATACAAACTTCTGCATAACTCGAGAACTAATCAAGCATAATTTACTTGATTAGTTGTTTTCATGATGGTATGACACCCTCTGGAATGGAGAGGGGGTCACATAAAAATGTTACACATATTTCAACAAAAAATATTCCAATCAAACATGACAATTGAAAATTTTCGGAAAACTCTGAAGGAAAAAGAGAAAATTCGGGAAATATAATTCCCATATGTTCTACATTTACATAGTGACAAGCGTTGTTAGTTCATTTGATGTTTGCCCTAACGAAATATCTTTATCTTCTTCTATCTATACCAATAAAAATGGATTGCCGAATATGTTGATAAGAGCAAAACTCGAGGAAGGAATTGACTGATTTAGGGCTGTCTTCATTCTGTCATATTTTCTGTATCAAACATTTATTCCATGTAACGGAGAAACATGTTATTTGCAAGTGGTTGGAAAATCTTGAATGAGAATTGTATCAGAAAATAATCTGATATTATAATGATGAGTTTTCGTAGAAGTACTAGGAATTTTATAGTAACAGGGTAAATTCAACAGGGTCGATTAGAAGATCAATCAATGAATAGTTCTGCGATTCGACCCATGAACTTGCGCTTAGTAAAAAACGTGAATGTTTGAAGGTATTGATAACAAAAAACAAATTTTTGGCGGGACGAAGTTTGCCGGGTCAGCTAGTGACATATATAAATACTTCGATTTTTTTACAGGATAACGCAAATGATTTGAACATTAGTTGGAGAAATATAAATGGAGACTTTTTGAGAATACTCCAGTGGAATGTACGTGGGATTAACGACATAGATAATTTTGACAATACAATTTTATTTTTAAATCAGCGTGAAATGTCAATAGATGATATGATAATTGGCGAAACATGCCTCAAGCCTGGATTTTGCTCACTTTATAGTATCAAAGGATACAGTGCAACCATCTCTTGCCGGGAAGAATCGGCTTAAGGTTAAGTTTAGGCTGTCTTTGTGAAAAATTCAGTCAAATATAAATCTATTGATAGCCATAATTCAAACGAATTCCACTCAATACATGCTGAGTAATAAGACACTATCGAGACAGGCATGTTTAGACTCTACAAATAATGTGATTCAAATATAGATTTAGCTTATAGCACATAATACTGATAGTTGTTTGTTGATTCTCGAACGATGTTTGAAAGCTGTATGGAACTACGTCTGTTATTAGGATAAACAGTGATTTTTTCGGAAACGTTTTTTCAAAATTGCTCAAATGTTTTCGAACCAAAAATGCTTGTTTGCATGTTGAGCAAACGTATTACATTACGTAGAATGCAAAACGGCGAAAAAGTCGAGTTTGTTCATTTTGTCGCTTACGTCTCCTATACAAACATGGGCAGATGTTGTGTGTAGGATCATCGACGCGCAAAATGTTCGATCGACTCAGTGCTTTCCAATCTAAGTGATCACTCGTTGATAGTGTTTTCATAGAAGCTATACGGCTGTATAGTTAAAATTAAATTGAACAAAATTGTCATAGATCATGAGAAGCTAAATGCTGAATTTTCACACATATAAAATACACTAAAATGTGAAGAAAACATTGAACTGTATTTGACTAATATCACGTCAACTTACAAGTCATTGCTATCAGAATGCTCTCGAATCGTTTCTGTTGAAGCTAATATCAAAGGAAATGTTTGCCCTTGAATGACTTACGATCTATGGAAGCTGATAAAACTGAAAAATAAACATTTGAAAAAGGTTAAAAATAGACCTAATGATTTGCATCTGCAAGATATGCTAAATAAAGTGTCCAACATGTGGAAAACTGTCAATTCAATTTTAGGACGCTCTAAAGAAAAACCTCAAGTTAGCCTGATTCATAATGGTAGGGAATTTACAAATGATAATGAGGTATGTCAAATTATTAACAATTTGTTTAACAAATATTGGCACTCAATTATCTGGGGGAAATTGTTAAGCCCAACGATGACAATCCATGCATTTACTCCCAATACGTCCGAATACGTCGAATGAGGTAATTTTGTTCATCAACCAGTTGAATAGTGAAAAAGGTTGTGGGCCTGATAATATTCCAACAAGTATCATAAAGAAAACCCCGCTCGATTTTTCTAGAATTTGCTCACAAATGTTGCATATAATGTTGTCAACTGGAAGCTATCCGAATCGCTTGAAAGTTGCTAGAGTCTTCCCAGTTTTCAAAGCCGGTGACTCGTCAAATCCAAGCAACTATCGACCGATTTCAACACTGTCTGTTTTCAACAAAATATTTGAAAAATTATTTGTAAATCGATTACTCGATTTCTTGAATAAAAAATAATGTTCTCTACAAGTTTCAGTATGGATTTAGACGAGGGTATAGTACTGCAAACGCCATCAATGAGCTTATAGATGAGTTAATTGATGGAATAGATCATAAAACAATCATGTGGTCTGTTTCTAGATCTCAAGAAGGCATTTGACACGATAGATCACAAAATATTACTACAAAAGTTGAGCATTTATGGAATACGCGGGAAATCGAACGTCAGTGTCAGTAGTTATCTCACCGGTAGACAACAATATGTAACACTGAATAATGCTAAAAGCACTCTGGCATACCTCAAGGTTGTAACATTGGACCCCTTCTATTCCTAATGTACGTCAATGATATAGGAAATCTGCCTTTGAAAGGAACAGCCAGACTGTTTGCGGATGACACAGCATTATTTTATTCATGCTGTGACTCGATATCAGTAGTTTCACTAATGGAAAACGACCTAGTTATCCTTAGTAAATATTTCCGGACTAACTTGCTATCACTCACTCTAAAAAAAACTAAATACAGTAGAACCCCGATTATCCGCGAAATAGTCGGGCTAAGCTATCGCGTATAACGAAAATCGCGGTATAAAACTAAAAATGAGGCACAAACATATATATTTTAGCATGAAAACTATGTTTCATCAATACAGAAATTATTAAACTATCAATCTGTCAGGTCGTGTACATCAGTGATCAGATAATGTGAAAGCCATGACCAAAACAAAAAAGCAAGACTCTACCACTGACTGACAAATTTCGGGAAGGTTTATAGATTTACTAGGGAACTCACTTTCGCGGATAATCCGCACCGCGGATCAACCGCTCGCGGATAATCGAGGTTCTACTGTACATGCTCTTTCACTTCCCAAGGAAAAGAAACATTAATTGTCAAGACAATAAAATTACAAAGATAACTATCGAAAAGGTCCCAAACTTCTCTCGTACTCGTACACAGTGTGATAAATGTAAATAATAGTCACCATAACATATTAATCGCTACTGTAAACCATGGACATGAAACACGGCAGGCTCAGAATTGGCATCGTGTATTGGTCAAAAGCGTATTCTGTTATATGGACCGTCTCGCTTTAACGCACTACTACAGGAAATCCGAAGGATAACCAGGGTTACCATATCTACAGAATAATCTGTATTTATATAGATTTTCCAGACTTTTTGAAATCAAGAATCTGTAGATTACAGATCTTTTTTGTTTCATACAGATTTACAGATTTTTCAAAATAACGGTCCAATGTTAGTTAAGGCTTGTTCTCAGTAATATTTTTTCCCAACTCATCAATTTTATTCATATTGCGTTCGAATCAGTCTAAATGAGAGTCATTCTGGCATTCATATGTAGTGTGTAGTAATTTATTTCTTATGTTCAATCTAAAGATACAAAAGTCTGCGCCATCGGCTAGCTTACAATAAATAATTAACACTGCTTATTTTTTTCCCACTAAAGCACAGTGCATGCAAATTTTTAAATGGATGCAATAAATATCGTCAAATTCATAATAACTATGCCAATCAATGATACTAAAGCTAAGATTACGCTTCAAAATTGAACTTATAAAATTAATACAGATTTCGATACAGATTTTCTGACGAAAAAATCAGATAAAAAGATTTTTTGAGACCGTCACAGCTTTTATTCTGGCAACCGTGATGATAACACGTCTTGGCCACCTTAAAACTAAATTCAAGCTCTGTTTCTAGTCAAAAATACATAAATTCATAATATTAAAAGCAATCAACCACAACAATACCGTGAACTCATTCATGTGTCTATACTATTTTCTCAATATGATTTTGCCAGTATGGTTACTAAATTTTGTGTTTTTATTATTTATTATTTTCAATATGATTTAAAATTGGATCTCTTAAAAGAAATAATGTTTTCACTGGGATCCAAATGTCAGTGTTCTACTAGTTTGCCGCTCGCTTCCATCCTACTAACATTTTCATTGTTTCGTTTTTTAGATGTTTTAAATCAAATGGAGCTCAAATCCAGGAAGCTCTAGTGAGAGTTTCTTCGAGAGGTGGGTGAGTGGTGACAAAAAAGGAAAAAAGGTCGGATACAGAAAATCGCGGATAACACAATTAAGGACTAAAAATAAGATGCACACAAAAGGAGCAAGTAAATATTTCAGCATAAAAAACTAGCTATGTTTTATCAATACAAAAATCACTTAACTATCCGTCTGTACGAGTTAGGATTGAGTGATCTTTAGAAGAAGATCAATCTTGATGGATCGATTTTCTAAACAGCGCAGGGATCGATTCATTGATTCAATCGGTACCAAAGAATCGATCTTTGCTGAATCGATCTTTGAAAAATCGCTTTTTCCAATTGATTAACTTGTTCTATTTAAGTATTGTCTTTTTTCAAACATGGAATAACCATTTCACAAAAAAAATCTAAGATCGAAAAAATCGAAGGAAAAAAGATCGATCTTGACCATTTTTTCGGGCACAAAGAATCGATCCAAAAATCGGAAATCGAAATGAAAAAGATCGATCTTCTGAAAATCGATCCAAGATCGCCCAATCCTAGTACGAGTACACCAGTGGTTAGATAATGTAAAAACCATTATCATAAGAAAGAACAAAAGCCAATTGACGAGGAATTATGTTACATCAGGGCCGAACTTGAAGTCTAGGCTACAGACATCAAGCCTATGCCTATGCTAAATATTGATATTGATTAGCAAGAACCTGCGGAAGCATTGGAAGGTTCTTATGCACCCACCTGACAATTCGAGCCTGGCACGAAAATTTGCTTCGAGAGAAGCTTGTGGAAATTGACTGTCCCAGTTCATTGCCAATAGGGACGATGATTCTCATGAGAGAGAGGGAGGTTCAATCCTATTCAAAATTCAAAGCGGCTACAAGCTATCGAATAAACGGTGCAAATGTGACATAAATCTAAATCAAACCTCCCATTCCAGGTGGTTAGTTTCACTCATGTTATGATGAGAGCCTCGGGTTCGATTCATGTTTTGGTTGGGCTTTTTTCTCAAAAAAAAGTTGTTGCGATCTTCACTGGTACACGCATATTCACGAACCTGCTTCCAGAATATAATCAAGTATTGTTATCTGGCATGGAAATCTAGAAATTACTGGCACTGTACTTGATTTAAGAATAATGATTCATAAAATTTAGATGAATCTCACAAATAAATTAATAAAATGAGTGGTTGTGGTGTCAGGGCGGTACCATGGCTGTCATTCGTTTCAATTTACACTTTCCCATAGTGCATCAATTGACGGCGCAAATTGCAATGCACGAGAAAATGAAATACGCCCTTGGTTGGGGTTCAGTCGGCCGTGCTCTACCGCCATCTGCCTGCTCTGTATCGCGAGATTCGTTCTTCAACGAATTGGAGATAGCCGCAAAGAGAAATAGCAACAGTAATTCAAACGTTAACAGTAATAATAACAAGGTTCAATTGAAATTAGTGGTTTGTCTCGGTAAGTCAATCGGTAAAATGTGTACTTTCAACTCGGACGTTAATATCGAGTGACTAGTTATAACATGGGTTATGCATCATTTTCAGTAGATATATACTTATGAAAATCATGAGGATATTTTTGCCTTATACAATTAGCAACAAAAACGGTTTCAAATTAATTTTTCTTATTTTTCTAATAGGTTCAGTTTGAATTTAAAGTTTTTCTTTTTTTTAATTTCTTTTTATTTGGCTCCAATTGGGCAGACGCATTCTTTATGACCAAAAAGGACAATAATTTGCATCATTTGTTTTTCATTTTTACTGTAGCCTTATTTTTGAGAAGGACCAAACATTGTTTTTCAAATTTTACGGAGAATATTTTAACTGTATGATTTGCAGCGTATACCAGCTTGTGTTAATTTAAAAGGTTCGGAATCAAAAATATCCCATATTTGTTGAGCGACTTTCTCTTCGATTGTGTGAGAAGAGATGTGTCGTTTCCCAAAATAGTTCCGCGAAAAGGGCAATAGTGGAGTATTTCATTTCGTCAATTGTTGAAGTCCCATTTCAAGACAGCCGGTGATACATTTTTTGGTATTTTTTGTGAATTGAAATTTGTATTTATTTCTGTGTATCTTCCAGGAGGCAAGGTAAGTTGAGTGAGAAAAAAAATTCACCATTGCGCGAATAGAATCAATCGGTGTTTTTTTTAATACGTTCGACGCCCCGTCACCCAGATATGGGTGACACTTTTCTCGTTCAAATTGAGTAGGATTTTTAAAACAAATTTGATAGAATAGGCACCTGAATGTAATTATAGGATATGTAGAAAAATAATAAAATCATAACCATATTGCATTAGAACAATTATACTATATTTTTTATTAATTTGAAGTACGGATGGTTTGTACTGCATTCTTTCGCGGAATTCATATAAAATGACTTTGGAATGTGTTATTCTTGTCAATTCATCTTCAAATTATGAAAAATATTGCTAGATCATGTAGAAGTTGTCTACAAACAAAGTTTGATCTTCATTTAATAATTTATCCGCAAGTTGGGCTCTACAAGAAACTCAGAAACGTCGCGTTGGGCGATGAAGTGCTGTGACTTGTTTTTTTTAACGGTGTCCAACAATTTGAATGCTATAGAAAGTGGCCTTCTTCTGGCCAAGATTTACGTGACCGAAGTAACTTATAGAAAAAATCAACATTTAGCTAGTTGGACAGACCTGTAATGCGACCCAAATAATTGGACATTTTTGTAAACATCGAGTTTGGTACCCAAATTACAACCCCAGATTGAAAGTCGCCATCAGACGTCGACACTGTACCACTGTCGTCGCGAATGTCCAATTACAGGTCAAAATGTTTTTTTGTTACTCATAATATGCCTTCGATGATTATTGGAAGATAGAAGAACTTTCGTTGTTCCAAAAATACGACATTTTCGATGTGCTGCTGAGGATTTTCCTATTTTTCGAATGAATCCGAAACTATTTTGTCGATGATTCCAAAATCAGTTTGATCCGAAAGTGCCTTTTCAGCCCAGAATGGAACTACAACCTAAAACCCCTCTCTAGAGGGAGGCTGCCATACGAATGAAACTCAAATTTCAGAATGTGATAACGAAAAATAAACTTTGAGCAGGACGAAGTTTGCCGAGTCAGCTAGTTAATGAATAAAAGTGTCAAACGGAAATAGCAAAACTGAAATATGTGTCTATTAACATCAACAGAATTAACACTGAACGACATTAAACAATTATAGTGACGCGATTGAATGGGCAGAACAGAACATTTTTCAGGCCATATAACGATGTTACAGATAAATACGAGAGATTGCAATCGCTTCGCTACGTTGTTTTATGTTGTGTTATGATTTATTGTTTTACGTGTTCATGTGAAAAATAATGTGATAAATATTTTTTGATAGATTTTGCACGTCAAACGAAGAATAGTGTTAAAATCATCATAGAAAATATCTGTTTCTAATATATCACGTTTCCATTATATCGGGCTTTTTTATATAATCGAGACGTTACTGTATTTGTTATGCGCTGCAACATCCAAAACAATTCAAACATCGAAATATTATTTTTTGAGAAAATTTTTCTTCAAATATGAAAAAATAATAACATTTGTTATGTTATTTAATTATTTTGGCGTAATTTTTTTTTAATTTTCAACCAATTTTCGTGTTGGCCATTCTCAAAAGAAAGGCTAGAGTCAAAATGGAAACCCGATGATGCAAATTTTCCTTTTTGTATCATAAAAATTGCGTTTGAAAAATTTGAGCTAAATAAAAAATGCAAAAAAAAAGATTTATAAAATTTATCAGTATTAACTTATTTGCACAGCCAGGCTTCCTGTGCGCGCGCTTCAACATATCACAAAAGAAAATGTCAATCGCGAGCTCGCGTGCTAAAGCCCGGTCTCATCGCTTGTACATGGAAGGGCTGTGAGGAAGAGAAAATCGATACTCGTCTCTCGGAATTTCAGCGCGCACAGGAAGTCTGCTCGCTCGGCTGCCTTCTACCTCGCAGACAGCTCCCAATGACTTTGTGAGATGCGAGACTGGATAACGCAAAGCACACTGTCTCTTTTGCGTGCAGATTCAGATGTTCGGCATATCAAATCAAAAAATATCACACTTGCAAAAAAAAGGATTTTGCTTTAGTCATTATGTATTTTATAGTTTACTCGGTTAAAGATATTGAAAGCTGAGATTTTTTTGCATAGCATATCCAAAAATCAGAGAAGCGTTTGTTTTCGTTTTTCAGATATGGGTTTTCAAAGTTAACCGATGGTCCGAAAAATCAATTTTTTACCATTTTTTCCAATAATGGCTTTTTCCAAAAAATTAAAACTTGATGATCGGCATATCAAGTTGAAGCCAATGAACAAGTCTTCTTTGAAAAAATATTATACTTGCAAAATTGTATTTGTGTTTTTTTTTGCCGTTTACTCGTTTAAAGATAAAGGGCGCTACATTATTTTATATTTTTCTTGAATGCTTTTTTATTAAACGGTTTTAGTTAGCTTGCCCAATAATCTGTTTGTATGTTTGTAACATGTTTGTCTGTAGCGCTTACCCACATTAATAGAAATTTGACATCCCTTCCTGTTGACCGATTGATCTGAAATTTGGAACCTTTATCGCTGTAGTCATTATAAAACTGCGTATTTCATGATCTTGGAAATCTAATATGGCGGCCGCTACAAAATGGCGGATCACATATTTTCTCAAAACCTCATCAATATGGGTTTTCCAAAACCCCATCAATATGGGTATCACATGAAAAGGCTTGACTAGTAGAATACGGTTATTTGAGAAAAATGCCAATCCAATATGGCTGCCATTCCAAAATGGCGGACTCCATATTTTCTTAAAACTTCATTAATATGGGTATCAAATGAAAGGGCTTGACTAGTAGAATGCTGTTATTTATGATAAATGTAAATCCAAGATGGCTGCTACTACAAAATGGCGGACTACTTATTTTTTCAAAACCTCATTAATATGGGTATCAAATGAAGGGGCTTGACTAGTAGAACACGGTTATTTATGAAAAATGCAAATCCAAGATGGTAGCTACTACAAAATGGCGAACTACATATTATGTAAAAACCCCGTTAATATGGGTATCAAATGAAAGGGCTTGACTAGTAGAACACCGTTATTCATGAAAAATGCAAATTCAAGATGGCTGCCACTACAAAATGGCGGACTACATATTATCTCAAAATCCTATTATTATGGGTATCAAATGAAATGGCTTGACTAGTAGAACACCGTTATTCATGAAAAATGCAAATTCAAGATGGCTGCCACTACAAAATGGCGGACTACATATTATCTCAAAACACTATTTATATGGGTATCAAATGAAAGGGCTTGACTAGTAGAACACCGTTATTCATGAAAAATGCAAATTCAAGATGGCTGCCACTACAAAATGGCGGACTACATATTATGTAAAAACCACATTAATATGGGTATTTAAATAAAGGGCTTGACTAGTAGAACACAGTTATTTATGAAAAATGCAAATCTATTATGTCTGTCTGCATATTTTCTCAAAACCCGATTAATATGGGTATCAAATGAAAGGGTTTGAATAGTAGATCACAGTAGATCATGAAAAATCCAAATCCAAGAAGGCCGCAATCACAAAATAGCAAATTACTTTATTGAACGGTTTTATTTAGCTTGAACTGTTCGTATGTATGTTTGTATGTCTGTAGGGTTGTCCCACATTAATATAAATTTGACCAATAGAAACTGACCGAATTTATAAAATACCTTTATCTCTGCTGTCATTTTAAAACTGCTTATCCTGAAAAATCCAATTTGGCCGCCATTAAAAAATAGCTGATTCCATATCATTTCAAAAAAAGTTTGATTGAGATATGTGTATCAAACGAACGAACTTGATTTGGAGAACATATTATGTTTTTTCTGCAATCCACTCAATATCAGTATCAAATCAAATTTTTTGACTGATACAATACAGTACAATGGTTTTATTGTAGAGAAATATTCCAATGAAACAAATATTGTACTAAAAACTAGAAAATAAAATAAGTAAAAAAAACTTCTTAAGTTGAACGGTTTAATTGTGATTAAACATAATAATGTCCTAAAAGCTAGAAAATAATTAGGCAAGTAGCAGTTAGCAGTTATCGCACCTTTCCTTCATTAGTCTAAGGCATTAATAAGACTAGAATAAAATCGTGGGGCACGTTGGATTTCCATTATCCACAATTAGCGACTTCATCATATGTCCCACGATTTTTTTAAGTCTTATCAATGCCCTAAACTAATGAAGGAGAGGTGTGATAACTGCTAACTGCTACTTGCCTAACTATTTTCTAGCTTTTAGAACATTATTATGTTTAATCACAATTAAACCGTTTCACTTAAAGAGTTTTTTTTTTATTTATTTTATTCACATATTATATCCAAAAATCAGGGAGGAGTTTTTTCGTATTTGAGTTGTCGTTTTTCAATAAATTTTCCAAAAAAGATTAGCCAATTGGTTTTAATTTGATATGACGAGCCCAATGGTTCAAAAGTTATGTTTTTTTTTGAAAAATTCATTTTTGTAAAAAAATTAAAAGAAATATTTTTCGGGCCACCCTAAAATGAAAATGGGCACCCCAATGAAAAAATAAACCAAAAATACGGGTCTAATACATATATTTATTTTTTCCGCTGCACGTATTATTTCAATATTTTGCTTAACCAAAGACTTATCTATCTGGCAATACTTCAATTTTTTAAGGGCTGCTAAAGATGTACGATATTAATTTGGGATTAAAAATTCTGTTTCAATTCGTTGGAAATGCAACCAGTTGATAATTTTTCCATTGGAAACGTTCTATTTAGGATCTACTGTGTAGGATCATGCAGTTCTGTTGAATAAGATAACTGGTGCATTTGATGAAAAATTCAATTTTCTTTTTTTTCATTATAAGTCTATATAATAAAATATATTTTTTTTGCGCTGCACTAGAAATATTGTTGAGTTTTGCATAACCAAAGGTGCAATAAATTTAAATAATACGCTTCCCGGACTTTTGACATGTAAGAAGAGAAGCGCTTTTGTGCTCCTTCGGCCTCAAACGGTTAAACTTCGCGCTAGCGAAAAAATGCAACTTTCGTATCGACGTTTGTGAATCAAGTAGTGGTAAATATTTGAGCGATATTTTTTGAACAAATTGAATCAATTCATCGCTCAAATAGAACATGTTACTTATAGTTTTCGCATGCGTTCACATTCCAATGAAAATGAGATTTGTAGAAACGTTATTCATAACAATTATTGGTACTTTCGTATTAGCGTCACCGTAGCCGAAATACAATAGATAGCAATTTTATTATGCACACTGGCACTCAGATATCTTTTGTATTGTTGTTTGTAGTGTTTTGTCAGTTTTTGTTGTTACGAAAATGCGATTTTATAATTTTCGGTATTTAAGTATGAATGACACAGGAGCGCGCTTTTTATTATGTTTTTTTTTTCGTAATGAAATTTATTCTGAGGGCAACGTAATGGGGACGTAGGGCAACTTTCGCAAACCTGTGTTACATCGATTGCCCGGTTAGTTTGAAACATAGGAGACGATCCATCAGTTAGGTCCGACCGAGCGTTAGCGAGCGTCGGACGACATACGTTTGCCCGGTTAAGTTTTGCTTATTTTCATTATTTTCGTTCATTTGATGCTGTCGCCAAATGAATTCTTATAAATACGATTCCATGTGATGTCTCGCTGCCCCCCTTATGTTTCTTGTTCCTCCATTTAGCACTGTCCCATGGTTTGCGTATGAACCCCTGTATCAGGATCAATGAAATTGTATTTGTGATTTACTTTCGCATGTAGGAATTCTTCTTTTTCTATTTTACTTGTTTGGTAACCTTTCCAACTGTCAGAATAAATTGTGCTACCATCTGCAATGTTCTCAATAATTTTATCAAGCAGGGTAGAGCCAGTTCTATCAGGAACAGTGACAATAAACGAATCCTTTGTTTCTATACGTATTCCTCCAAACACCCATTGTTCGGGTAAAACACGGCCACAATTATTTTTACGTTTACTAAACAAACTTTCGTCAATTTCCACAATGCAATCCGGCCCACCTACCTTATTGTTTGGTTTAGTCTCCATATCTAAGACACATAATTCACGCATGTAACTATTCCAATCTACAACTGTTTTATCCGATAAATCAAGTTGCTTTTTACAAAATTTACCCGATGTCAATTTCTCGCACCAGCAGTATAGCAATCTCAAAACTGTACAAAAAGGCTTCCCTCAAGCCAGTTGTCTCTTCTGAGTCCTACTTGCTGATCACACTGTACTGAGTTACATTTCCAAAACATGCGATTACCAAAATAAATTTTCATGTCATGAGAATTGATACATTTTCTTTGCTTTGGTAGAATATTCCGCTCCTGAAGAAAGTAAATTGCATCTTGCTCTGTTTTTTGCAAATTCCCAAATGCGCATTTTCGGTACTAAAAATGGCAAAAATCTACAAACAACAAGTCACCAAGCAGGGGGTCTTCGTAGCCACTTGGTTACGCGTTCGCTTACTAAGCGATCGGTCGTGAGTTCAAACTCAGGACCCTCAATTGACCATCTTTGTGTTGTTATAGAATAACTACGTCCACGCAAACATCATCAGCGATGGAGATCGATCCACGGTTGAAATTAGATCGATTCATCCATACAACTGCTCTGCTCTGCAAGAAACATCGGGCTGCTGTTCTATAAATAACCCAACAATGATCAATATCAACTGTCTCCGCTGTCCGGTCTGCTGAACAATGGAAGAACAGAAAGAATACCCTTACGCCGAAATGGCTACTACTGTGTAATTTACCATAATGTAATGGAACAGAAAACTTAACGCCTAAATGGCTACAACTAACTACTGTGAATTTACAGTTTATAGTAACATAAACATATGTACATGTACACGATTAAAACCCGGCTCTGTTACAGCTAAAATGCTAATGAGCCTAATAAATAAATAAATGAGATAAAAAAAAAGTCACCAAGCAATAACTGATAACTGAGTGCGCGTGCGAACAATAAGATTTCTATTGTCTATATCTTTCTATACTATTTCTGTTCGGGTGGTGCTAATACGTAATCCCGCCTCGGTTCCTTATCCTCATCAGATGAGGACTTCGTCCCCATTACACTGACCTCAGAATAAATTTAATTAAGAAAAACCAATTTATAATGAAAATTGCGCTCCGGTGGCGTTTATACTTAAATACCCCAAATCACAAATACGCATTTTCGTAGCACTTAAAAATGATAAAGCACTGCATAAAACAAGGTAACAACAATACAAATAATATTTGAATGCCAGTGCGAACAATAAAAATGCTATCTGTTGTATTTCGGCTCCGGTGACGCTAATACGAAAGTATCCAATTATTCATTTGTTCAAAATGTGCGATTTTGAATCAGTCCAATATATCACTCACTCATCGTGTTTATATTTGGAAGATCAACATTGAAAAAGAAAGCTACAGATCATGTTGTTGACTCTATTTCATCTCTTTCATACAGGATCACCAGCGCCCACTTCCATTCGTTGCTGAACTTGATCGACAACTTTATTTTGTTGCTACAGTGGAAGCCGATCATAGTTTTTTTTGCCCCCGGTTGTTTGCTGGCAGCGCCGCGCCGCGATTTTCCAGTTCCACCTTGTTTCCTTCTTCGCGTTCCCCCACTTCTCATAAAAAAAACCTCGTTTATGAAAATCACACTTTCATCTGAACTCACAGAGCTCGGAACGCAGTTTTCTTACACATTTATGTGTATTTAATAAAAATGCTTCCTCTAGTGGCGTAGCGTCGTTTTTCGAAAGTGCACGTAATAACCTTTCGGGGCAAAATGGTTCGTTCGGTTCCAGTGGTCACACAGAAAAAAGCAAACGAAAGAGAAAATATATAATCACGTTTTGCGTTGGTAAACATAATGCCGCGCGGTCGGGGCTACGATCGTATGGCGGTACTCCGGTCGATGGTTGATAAAACTTTCTACCGCTTTGTTCTCCGACGTCACATCGCCGGGAATGACGTGTTATCTTTGTGTGACTCCGTTAAATGATGCTTTTCGGTTCCGTTGGTTTGTAAATTAAAAAATTGTTAAATAATCACCCGTTTCTATTTGACAGTGAGAGGGCATAAACTTGTTTGAGGTGGTTTAATTTTAGTAACACAGGCACCGAATTATGATTCTTTTGGGGGTATTGATAATATAGTGTTATGAGAATATAGCCACTTTATTTCACTAAAAAGTGAATGAACCTTTTTAGGTGGTTTCATAATCAAATATTGGTGGTTATTTTTCGCGTTTTGTTTGGATTTCAAACAAATTATTGAATGAATTACTTTGATCTCAAACTCGATTTTGCTACATGGAGTAAACGCAAGTAACCGCTTCCTGTTGATGAACGACTTTCTCTGGCGTTTTTTGTGATGGTCCCGCCAAATTTCGGCCGTAATATGGGTTGAAAGTGAAAACGCTAAACCCCGAAATTATCATTTCTCCCTTTCCTTTTATTCGGGCGATTCCGATTATGTCGTCACCGGAGATGGAATCGCGAGAGATAAACGAAATTGGTGAGGGAAAAGGTTTTCGACTTTTTTTTTCGAGACATATAAGATTATTTTTCAACTGCACATCCTACGGAGACTCTGTTCGAAATGCAAGATTTGAGTTATGACTCAAAGTATTTTTCATGTTATGAACAGTTCTTAGAAATCAATCAACGGTGTTAGCGAAAGATTATATATTAGGCTGTCAAAAAAGTCCTGCGGTATTTCCGCGAGGTGTCGTTGTAAGCGCGTAGTTCTAGTTGTATTCATTGTATCGAGTCATACTATAGCTTGTTGGAGGTTGTTGTAGGTATTTTTGCGCGCTATAATATAGTCCTTGACAGTGTTTCGTTTGGTTAAGTCGTTCGTGAGTTATAGTGTCGCAAATATGGAGCAAAATAAAGAGAAAATCCGACATATTTTATAGTACTACTATGACAAAGGCAAAAATGCATCTAAAGCTGCCAATAAAATTTGTGCAGTTTATGGACCCGATACAGTTTCCATTTCCACCGCTCAACGATGGTTTCAGCGTTTTCGTTCTGGTGTAGAGGTCGTCGAAGATGCGCCACGCTCCGGAAGGCCTGTCGTCGAAAATTGCGACAAAATCGCTGAATTAGCCGAGAAAGACCGGTATATTAGCAGCCGTAGCATCGGTCAAGAGCTGGGGATAAGTCATCAAACCGTTATTAACCATTTGAAGAAGCTTGGATTTACAAAGAAGCTCGATGTATGGGTGCCACACACGTTGACGCAAAAAAACATCTTTGACCTTATCGACGCATGTGAATCGCTGCTGAATCGCAACAAAATCGACCCGTTTCTGAAGCGGATGGTGACTGGCGATGAAAAGTGGGTCACTTACGACAACGTGAAGCGCAAACGGTCGTGGTCGAAGCCCGCTGAAGCGGTTCAGACGGTGGCCAAGCCCTCATTAACGGCCCGGAAGGTTCTGCTGTGTGTTTGGTGGGATTGTCAAGGAATAATCTATTATGAGCTGCTTCCCTATGGCCAAACGCTCAATTCGGACCTGTACTGCCAACAACTGGACCGCTTGAAGGTAGCACTCATGGAGAAGAGGCCATCTTTGATAAACAGAGGCCGCATTGTCTTCCATCAGGACAACGCCAGGCCACACACTTCTTTGGTGACGCACCAGAAGCTCCGGGAGCTCGGATGGGAGGTTCTTTTGCATCCGCCGTATAGTCTGGACCTTGCACCAAGTGACTACCACCTGTTTTTGTCCATGGCGAACGAGCTAGGTAGTCAGAAGTTAGCCACAAAAGAGGCCTGTGAAAATTGGCTATCCGAGTTTTTTGCCAATAAGGAAGCGAGCTTCTATATCAGGGGTATTATGAAGTTGGCATCTCGTTGGGAACAAGTCATCGAACAAAACGGCGCATATTTGACTTAAAACAGATGATTGTAACTAATTTTATGAACAAATGAAAATTCAAAAAAAATACCGCAGGACTTTTTTGACAGCCTAATATTTGTAATTGATAAATATTTTTTTCATGTTTTGCACTTCGAAACGTGCTGGGATATTCGAAAAGTAATGTCGTTCGACAAGAAAATACGCCTCCATGGTATGAAATATATTTTGTCTTTAAACATGACCTCCCTGAACTTCGTTAAATATTGATTCCATTTCTGAAGCGAGAACTCGGAAGCCAGTCGAAAAACACTTTCACATTTTTAATGAAAATGGTTGTCCTCGCTTGAACTTTATGATATGTAATGAAAGTCAGAAGTCAGATTGAGCAGAATTTGACGGATGAGGAGGATGCTGCAACCATTCGTATTTTTTATTCACTGATTTACGATGTTTTCTTTACCCCTGTGATAATTGATGTATTGATGAAAAATGAGAAAGATCTGACTTTCTTCTATAGACCAGATCTTCCATAGGATTTTTTTTTGCATTCAGCTTGTCAAGGACGTTACAAAAATCAACTAACTTTATTGTTCTACCAGTTTGGAGATAATCCGAGAATATAATAACGATGAAACAGATGAAAGCCACTTTGCTAGAAAGCCAGCTTGGTATAATTTTCAGTTAAAAGATCGTCTTCATAACTTATATGACCTCGGCTAGATTGAGGGAAAAAAGTTCTTATACACTTTTGACTATCGTTCATAAACATATTGGGTTGGGGAAAAGAAATGTCGTATGTCGTATTGTCAATATATGGCAACACTTAAACATATCTTGTGTTGTACTTATCGCATCGGGTCATACAGTGCTGTGATTGTCCTTTTCAGTCTCAAGTTTTAGCGCGTCAAAGACGGAGTCCACCAAGCAAGAAATTCGCCATATTTTACGTTTTTACTACCTGCAAGGTAAACCTGCAACGAAGGCGGCCGAAAAAAATCGTGTAGTTTATGGACCCGACTGTAACGATTCGCACAGTACAGCGTTAGTTATATCGATTTCGTAGACAACGTAGTGGCTGTCGAAGATACACCCCGTACTGGTAGGCCAATCGTCGTGGAAACCGATAAAATCGTTGAAATCATCCAAGTTGACCGGCATGTGAGCACTCGCTTGATTGGCCAGGAACTGGGTATAGACCAAAAAACCGTTTGGAACCATTTGCAGAAGATTGGATTCAAAAAAAAGCTGGATGTATGGGTTCCACACGAGTTGACGCAAAAAAATCTTTTAGACCGAATCAACGCCTGCGATGCACTGCTGAAACGGAACGAACTCGACCCATTTTTGAAGAAGATGATGACTGGTGATGAAAAGTGGATCACGTACGACAACCTAAAGCGAAAAAAGTCGTGGTCGAAGCGCGGTGAGCCGGCCCAAACCATTGCCAAGCCCGGATTGACGGCCAGGAAGGTTTTGCTGTGTGTTTGGTGGGATTGGAAGGCAATCATCCACTATGAGCTGCTCAACTATGGCCAGACCCTCAAATCGGTTCTCTACTGTGAGCAGCTTGACCGTTTGAAGAGGGCGATTGACCAGAAGCGGCCAGAAATGATCAATAGGAATGGTGTTGTGTTCCACCAGGACAACGCTTGGCCTCACACATCTTTGATGACCCGCCAGAAGCTACGGGAGCTCGGATGGGATGTCCTATTGCACCCACCGTATAGTCCGGACCTGGCTCCAAGTGATAATCATCTCTTCCGGTCCATGCAAAACGCTCTTGGTGGTACTAAGTTGGACTCAAAAGAGGCTTGCGAAAACTGGCTGTCTGAGTATTTTTTGGAAATAAGGGGGGGGGGGTTTAAAAGGAGGGGATAATGAAGTTGCCTTCTGAATGGCAACAAGTTTGCGAACAAAACGGCGCATATTTGACTTAAATTGGAAAATTTTAGGTATGTTAAATAAAGCGTCAAATTTCGATCAGATATACGACATTTCTTTTTCCCCAACCCTATATTCTTATAATTCAATATGACCAACATATTAACTACACATTCGATATGTCAATATTTCAGATCAACATTAAAGCATTCCTGACTATTTCTTTTTTTATAATAGAAAAAGCTGTAGTCTTCGAATGGACACTTTGTTCGTTTCGAGTGTCGAAAACCTCCCGGCAATTCCGCCAAATCATCCCGGGTTTCTCTGAGCCGCTTCAAGCTATACATTCTTTCACAATCAGCGTTTTTGTTCTGTACGATCGGCTGCATCGCGATGTTTGGTCTAGACTCCGGCTATTTTATGTGATACATTCTAAGCTCATTTCAGTGGGTCATTACCTGCTTGGACAGCATCCAGTGCCAAAAGAGTGGATCTCAAGGTGGCCAAGAGCATGGAGGCAGGGAGACGGAAATCTTGGGGAAGATTGAAATGAGGGGCTCCTATCTGTCTAATTGTTTCACATTTTAAATACACATTGTATGGACTTGTGAACTTATGACTTTGAGACTCATCCTTTACTTTAATCATCATCGCCACTAAATTTTTTTTTTGTGTTATGACGTTTCTCTGTCTTCACAGGTGTTACTTGCGTTACGTATGGAGTCCAGCTCTAACTGAATTGTTTACAATGTTTTTTGAATATAGATAACATGACAATACACTAATTTACAAACATTGAAATCGAAAACAACAGAGACTGGGTTGGTGAGTTGGCAGGATTCGCCAGGAGTTGCTGTTGGCGTAGCTGTCGAGATGATGTCTAGGGAGACGTTTTGTAGTTGGTTGCTGTAGTCAACTTTGAAAAAATTAAAAAATTGAAGAGCCTTTGCAGAGTCAATCGCCCTAAATGGTTTGAATTACAACAAATGCTAATCTAGGCAACGTAAATGTGATAACGTTGCGTTTGTTAGTATTCGTATGCATTCCATTTCCCTGGCAGTAGACCGTTAAACGCTCAATTTCAGTTTGCAGCATGCTACAGTCCATAGTTTATTGTATCGCTCGGAAACTTTTGAGGACATTCGCATACAATCTTTTCTTTAAATATAAACTTTCGCAAAGATCATTGCTAAATACAATACTATATAGAGGACACAGGCTTTATATTGCACCATGTAGCAAACTATCGCGAACAGATATAGGGTGGCATGTTTTGTGGACATGAGTTATCGACACAAGCTGCAGGGGAGATGCCGTCACGCAGAGATAGTTTATATATCAGTGTATACTGTTTCTAACTATCATTTGTTCTGGTCGATAATTCAAGACCTGGCCGAGCAGTACTTAACTTTTTACCAGAAAATGAAAAATTGTGGGTCGATTCTTCAAAAAGAAATCGAAGGAATGATACCTGCTGGGTGTGGTTATAAAAAAATTGCCTATATTTAATATATAAAATACAGGAGGTGGTGTGGTTTGTTAGATGATATAATTTAAGCTATATATCTTTCTCAGAGAGGAATCGATTCCTGCACCGGAAATTCAGTTGGACCGCTGCTTTGCACAGAAAAGGATCATGTCACACCAACGTCACCGCACACTTCGAGTGGATCCGTGCAGAAGCATCTATGGAGTCTGGAGTTTTAGAAACAAACATTGTCTTCATGACTTATCCCCTTTGTATCTGCGAATTATTCATATTTGTGAAATCAACAGATGTCATTCTATCAAGAGCCTATTTTGAACGTTGATATCTTTTGTCGGTTGTCGGGAAATGGTATGACGAACAGTGGCGTCGATTGGAGACACGATTTGGAAAGTGCAGAATGATCAGGAAAAGTCAATCAAACATTTCCGAATGTAGTGGGCATTGAGGAATATTTCGTCGTAATACACACCATATACAGATAGCTTTGATAGTAATTTACAATTTCTTTGCGATCCTACGGAACATATGAATAGGATAGACTCGTTCACGGTATGTGCGACCTTGATTTCACCTGTTTTGTACGTTCGTGGTGTGCAGTACTTGAAGAATCGAATGAAAATCAATTTTATCTGCAAGAAAAGGGGGTGACCATGAACTGTGCTACCAAACTTAATGCCCTGGTACACTTCTTAGATGGAAACCCCCCAAAATTTTTTTTTTATCCCATCCGTTTATTAGGCTCATTTAGCAATTCAGCTGTCACAGAGCCGAATTTATTCGTATACATTTTTATGTTAAGATAACTATTGTTGTATATTATTTAGGCTTAAGATTCCTATCCATCGATAAACATTTGTTTTTTTTTTATGTATAACACAGTAGCTGTTTAGGCCTAAGAATATTCTATCGATACACAACACATGCCGCCTTTTTCGGCGTTAGAATATTCCTATTGTTCGAATGTTCACAGTTGGACTGTTCACAACGGGACTGCTGATATGAGGCTTCCATTGCTGTGTTAGAATTAGCACCAATTACCGATGCAGCAGATCGTAATGTGAGCGGTAAGGGACTGGGATTACCGACACATGATGATTGTTGCGTGGACGTAGTAGCTAGAATAACACACAAAGATGGTCAGTTGAGGGGCCCTGAGTTATTAGCTCATGATCGTTCGCTTAGTAGCGGACACGCAACCAATTAGGCTACGAAGACCCCCCCCAAAAAATTGGTAGATAAGTTTTTAAGGCATTCGACATTCAAGCACATCGAGCTTGATATTTCCAACGAAAAAAAAAAGCGTCAGATTCAAGAAGCATCTTCTCGATCGTTGCAGAAGGTAGTACAGGAACAATTGGTTTGAAAAGCTGTCTCCATTCTACGATGTTTTGGAGAAAACATCTGATAGAAATGTATGCATGTAGATATGGCAATAAAGCGCAAAATTTCGAGAATCCCAAACCTAAAATGTTGAGGTATTCACCTGGTACAGTATCAATATCGACGACAAGGACTCGCTTCGGTAAGACGATGAAGCTTGCGTTTGAAGGGACTAGAAAGGAATCGTGTGCTTTGAGCTGCTAAAGCCTGTCCACGTTAAATTTCGGACATTTTTCTTTCAGTGTAGTTTATGAAATATTTCACTAATCAGTGAAATATTTCACTTACATGACAGCTGAAACCCTCCTCTTTGTTTCGATGCAGGGATGCCAGGTTTGAAGACATGTCTTCATTTTGAAGACATTTGATTTTGTGAAGACTTTTTGAAGACATAATGAAATATGTGAAGACATTTCAGTATGATAACGTATGTGAATTTTTAAGAGATATTATTTCCATAAAATCCTAACCTTAAGCCGAAAATATCGTCAAAAGAAGTAGGGCTTTTTTTCTCAATGACACTCGTTTACTTCTAATCTTAGTAATCAACGGAGACTTTTGTCTCGAAGTTATCAATTCGCTGTTTTCAAACTTTCCCAAGCAGAAAATCCACAAGTATAATGAATTCAACAACAGAGCGACATTTACATCAAATTCTGGAGAACTCCAAGCGTTCTCTAGGAGACATTAGTTCCCTTGCACTCGAGAATTCGAATTTCAATTGCTTGCATTTCACTTTGTGACATTTATTTTTATTATTTTGGTCCTATACTATACAATAGATACAATAGATATAGATAAAATAGATACAATAAATCTTTCATACGATTGTATTCAATAAAACTCATGAAATTTAGTTCGCAGTTCGCATGAATATATTCTTTATTCACATTTATTGAAATAAACTTCAAAAAGTAAAGTTAAATTTGATGAAATGCGCTATATAACAATGCCAAATAGAACAAGCATTGAAAAAGCTGTCAAACTTTGTTCAAAAGTAAGTTATGAATTTTAGTTTCCTTCGATATGATTGTGAAGACATTTGAAGACATTTTTCATACCATGTGAAGACATTTGAAAAAATCACCTGGCATCCCTGTTTCGATGTCCAACATGTTTACATTCTACTTCAGTTTGGTAAAATGGCGTCGAATCAAGTGGAAGTACGCTAACGTATTTTGCGCGAACGGCAGCAAAATCCAACACTGTCTGTACACGATCTTGCCAAAAAGCTAAAACTGTCGAAGAGTACCGTGTTTAGTGTGTGCAAATCGTTTGACCAGCGCTTAACTGTGGATCGGAAGGTTGGACCGACAGATGGATCGAAAGGTGGTTGCCATGATTGAGAAACATCCCAACCTTTCAGTTAGAAATGTGGCTCGAAAGGTTGGAAAATCAAAATCATATGTACAAAAAGTGAAGAGGCGTGGACTGAAGGCGTACAAAGTGAAAAAGGTGCCCACTCGTGATAATAAGCAAAATTTCACTGCAAAAAGCCGTGCTAAGGTGCTCTACTCTCAGTTTTTGCGAAAATGTTCATGCACCAGAAAGGACGATGAAACTTATGTTCTCGAAGACTTCAAACAGCTTCCAGGTCTCGCTTTTTATACTGCAATGCGAAGGAATGCCGTAGCCGAGTGTTTCGGGCCAAGAAGCAGTCTAAATTCCCCCTGGCCGAGCAGTACTTAACAAAAAGTACTTGGTTTGGCAGACCATATGCAGTTGTGGCCGAAAATCCAAATCTTTCGTCTCTACCAGGCACTATCAACAAAGATGTCTACGAGAAGGAATGTCTCCAGAAGCGGTTGCTACCATTCATAAGAAGCCTCTACTCTCCAGCGTTGTTTCGGCCAGATTTGCCCTCTTATCACTATGAAAAACTCATCCTGGAATGGTATAATGCACATGAGGTCAAATACGTGCCAAAAACAGCAAATCCACCGAACTGTCCAGAACTTCGCCCAGTGGAAAAGTACTGGGCTCTGATTAAGCGAAAACTATTCGAAACTAAGAAGAAAGTGATTGGCATTTATGATTTCAAGAGGAAATGAAAAAGCGCTGCCGCCAGCATATCTGAGGAACCTAATGGCAGATGTTCCCAAGAAAGTTCATGAGTTTTACAGACAACGTAATTAACATCTAAGGAAGCTTTTCTTGTTTTAGATATAAGTCTATTCTACTGAAATAAACCATCGGTTTTGTTGTATTACGTGAATTTTTGTTTTACTGGCATCATCTTGGTGTCCGAAATTTAACGTGGACAGGCTTTAATATCGGCCGAACTTGGGTTCATAATTATAACTAACATCGCGATGTGTCCAATAACGTAACGATACTATCAGAATAAGAGCAGCATATCAGCTCTATGTTGAATTCCATCTCTAACCCCAATTCTGTGGCCAAAATGAAGTATCTATCTATGAAATGTATCTATATTTGCAAAGGGGAAACTTATCTTGCAATGATCTAATCTATTTTTGTATCTGCTCTCTATTCATGTTCGACACGTTCAATGGCAGGAGAAATGAGCATACACTGCATACACTCGGAAACCGATGTGAAAACAAAACATCAATAGACCGAAGGAAGTGCTTACAGTCTACACCACTGTTATCGAACGTTGGCTGCAATGATATATTTGTATTGTTAACAGCAGCAGGCGTCTTCTCTCGAGCATTCGTGCCAAACGGCAAACAAAGTCATGCCATCGACCCGGCCTTCGCGTTCGTCGTTCATTTGTTTTTTTCTCGCTTGCATTTGTGAATCGGAGATATATTTAACCCCAATCTGTACGTTGTGGTGAAAGTGAAATGCACAATCTATGAGATAAAAAAGGTAAAGAAATTAACGAATTGATCTATTACTTCTACTTCTTGTCCGGCGAATTATAATTATTTATAAAACTTTGTTGGAACGAGATAGTTTGCTCATAATGCGAGGTGTAATTTGCCTAGCACTCGAAATAATCAGAAAGAAAAAGCCTCAAACTGGGTCATTTTTTGCTGGGTCGGTTTTTTGCTCAATTTATGAATTACTTTTTTTTTATTGTAAATTAATTTTAATCCAGTACACTCAAATTAGTTGTTCGCACAAGTTTTGACATCCCGATTTATTACATTAAATGGGCTTTAAAATAACAGAAAATGTGCTTCTCTCCCATACTGGTACAGTATTTGTATAATATATATGCAATAGCAATATACGATCAATATGAGAGATAAGTAGTTAGAAAAGCTAGAAGTGTATATTTTTTTTACTTTTTACTTACTTTGTTTTATAATGTGGGATAATATTATCATGTATCTATGCAACAGCACCAGTGTCTATGTGAATCAGGGAGCTCCTGAGCCGCCATCTTTTCGTAGTCAGCATAGGAAATCAATAGAATATAAATCATAACCAAAAATCATAAATCAAGTGCTTCGTGCGATCCTGTAGTATTGATTTAAATTGCAAATCGCCAAATAAAGCTTCTGGGTGAATATCACAAATTGTTTTCCGAAGGAAACTATCCAACGACAACAAATGCTGAATATATTTGCATCAATATTGACTTCAAACAATAAACAATGCGTGAGGCCTGAGCACGAGTCTAGCTTTATGCCGCCTACTCTCAATTTGTGTTGGTTGGGATAGGGTTGCCAGAACCCTGATGTGGATAGCATAGTTGTGTAAAACAACCTTGCATTTCCCCGCTTGATATCCTTTGGACCTTTTTTTGGGTACAATCCCAAGCTGAGTCAGTCTGAGAGAAAGAGATGTCTGATTCCATACATACGAACATTTTAAAGCTTGTGAAAAATGTGCAAATATGTTCATTGCGCAAAAGAGAGTTTGCATTTTTTTACGAGTACAATCATTAACAGCGAATATTTTTTAAATGTTTTTGTTGAAAATGTGGAAAAATCGACACTATGAACGCGCGATAAAACCCTGTATGCGTTTGACACCGTAAGACCATTAGACAATGGCATATGCAATCCGGTTAATTTACCTCAAGAATTATACTCTGGCTAACGATTCATTTGCACTGCCGAATCAACAAAAAAAAGATTGTTGCATCATAAATAATCTCTCCTCTTGCAACGCGCAAAGTTGATTACATCGGCTTGCATATTGTTTGATTAAGCATACTTTTTAACCACATTTTCCACACAAAGCTACCTCTGTCTTACGATCCGTGTGAGGTTCTACCATTTTAGTTACATTATTGTATGCGATCGGGGCTCGCGAATTGGCACATCTTGAGAATGTACTTTTTGCTTTCATGTAATTTCTTTCAGTTTGATGAACACGCCGCTGCAGCAATAGGGAAAAATAAATGAACTGTATAGGAGAGCCGCAGGGCGTGGGAGGTTTCGCAAACAAGACAGACTATTGCCCCCTATGCGCATTAGCGCTTGGGAAGCTCCGGTAATTCCGCCGACGGACCGATCATTTGGTTACATAACAACCATGAACGCTTCCCTCATATCTGTGAGCCTCTATATGTATGAAGCTTGTGGAGAAACCGGCTGGCACATCTCCGAAAGGAACTGGCAAAACAAGATGCTGTTTCCAAATAGTGGAGAAAGTTTACGCTGCATCCGCAATCTGCTTCGCGACGTCGCCATAGCCAACGCACCAGGGTGAAGAAAGGACGTGGCGTTTCGTGTAGTTGATAAAGGAAATAATTATCGTCGTACGTGACTGTTGAAAGATACCATCAATCATGATAATCAAATAATCAAAAAATGATGCATTTAACAACAATGTCCTGGACAATACATTTAGAATTTATGGTAATTGGGTACCCAAAAAGTTGATAATTACGCTTATTCTTGTTTTTGTTCGAATCATATGCGTTCGAAACTTTATGTTTTCGCAAAAGTGCAAAAGATAGTTCGTTCGAATCGTCCAATTCCAGTTTTCGTTCTGAAGCGTTTGAGTGCGTAAAATATAAATGTTGACATTGGCTTAACAATTTAGTTTTCCAAAATGCCCCAGATCCTTGCACTGCTGTGTGTTTTTGATTGTTTTGAAATGTTGAAGTGGGTCTGATTATATTAGGTTGAGGATAAAGAAATTCATTATTTTTGCGTGAAATTAAAAACTTTATTTGAGATGTTTGGACTGTCCGATTTGGGTCAAATATGCACCGTTTTGTTGCATAATTTATTGTCATTTTAAAGATAGCTTCATAATGCCTCTCTCTCTTGATCTTCTAGTAAATTTCTATTAATCGATTTTCACAATCTTTTCTTGATCACAAATTCTTATCACTCAGGAAAGTTTGCAATGCGAGAAAAAAATGGTAATCGCTTGGTGCCAGGTCCGGACTACATGGTAGATGCAATAAAACTTCCCAACCAAGCTCGCGGAGTTTCGGGCGAGTCACTACAGACGTGTGTGACTTTGTGTTGTCCTGATGTCACACAACACTTCTTCAGGTGACGAATTTTGGCCGTTTCTCGTCAATAGCTGGCTTCGAACGGCCCAGTTGTTGACAGTAGAGATCTGAATTAAGTGTTTGGCCATACGGCAGCAACTCAACTAATAAATGATTCATTTCAAGCTTCACTAGAGACACAGTCCTGGCCGTTAGTCTTGGTTTGGCCACCGTTTGAGCTACTTCACCCCATTTTGACCACGATCGTTTTCGCACAATATTGTTGTACGAGATCCATTTCTCAACCCCAGTCACCATCCAATTATTGGTCTTGAACCCGTTCTGAAACCTTCTGAGACCCCCAATATAGGTGGTTGATATATACGGAGACCCCCAATATAGGTGGTTGATTTGTATGAATTCACTGATGGTTATATTCCGATTTGTGAGTTGACAGCGAAGCGATATTAGGTATGTACGGAAAAGTAAATTCAGCGAGCGATAAACTACGCTTCTACGCTTCGTATATTATTAACCTCTCCATATTCCCCCCACTACATGTCGGCTTTTCGACTTGTTTTAATTTCAGTAAAAAACATAGATAAACACATTTTTATAAAACATTTGCCCGACCATTTCGAAAACCAGTATATTGAACTGTAAGAAACTGCTTTTGAGTTTTAGAAAACATGCGTTTCCAAGGATACAATTGAAGTTCTTCTTAACATGTCCGTCTTACCCCCATTTCCACTACTAATGAATAAAACCGAAATTTTGTTATTATTTATTTAATTAAATTTCAAACTTTTTTATATAACAAGTTCAATAATCATCTGTGGAGGCTTTTAGCTGCTTTGATTATAGAAAAACATTGAAAATTTACCTTAGCGGAGATCCATCATTCTTACCCTAGCGCAAATTTTCCCCTCCCGCTCTCTTCCTTCGTTATCTATATCATCACGGTTGCATAAGTGGCACCACTAAACAATCGACCAACATAGCATGCACACAGCCCAATAAACTGGTGCAGTATGCACGCAAACTCGTATATTGAAGAATTGAAGCGACTAAATACACGTACACTTCTCACCATTTAGCGCTCTTCTCGAATGAAACTCTTTCTGTTAATATTACTGGGGCCTTGACTAGCGTAGCTGTCATCTTTGGTGGAGGGAGTTTGGTTACTAGCACGAGACATCAAATCAAACACGAAACTCCAGAACGATATTCATTTTGTTAGTGAGCCGACGATGGTATAGCTTGATAATTCCTCACACAATTTTGTAGCTCAGAACATTAGTGAGATATTTGGTCGCGTGCACAGCTCAAGGGGAACCGAAGTCATGTGATGACGCAAAACAAGGCAGAGCGAGCGATGTTCGTTGTTTTGGGTATAGAACGAGACTGAAAATTCGTTTCAGTGGAGATCTACGATTAAAACTCTAGCAAATATTCCCTTCGTTGTTTATATTATGTTTTTCTGTAAAATAGTAAATTTCAACACTTTTGGCTGGCTCGTCACTTTCACTTCCATTTCCGGAAGAATGTCGGGAGTGAGAATTGAACTCGTGATCTTTAGCGTGAGAGGTACTGTTTATGTTGTCGCGACTACATAAGTTGCTCCTTATTGACGACATGGGTAGGTAAAAGCACAAATGAGCAGAACAAATGAATGGGAAAATGGGAATGCTTTTAGTTTTCATCACTTTAAACCATTTACTCGCCAAAGTATTGTAATGTAACCGAAAGCATTTAGATCCCTATCGACGAAATTCTCAATAACGCATACGCGAGAACCAGTTGCCGAAAACACTCGGCTTAAAATACGTTGCACTTCAACGCCACTTTTAACCCGGAAACAATCGTCGATTTCACGAAAATTGAATGAACGATCGGAAAAAGTCACCAAGAAGTCCGAACTCAATTCCTGGATTCACAAAATATCTTTGACAATAAAGCTGGCTTATTATGGAAATTATGGAAATCAATTCTTTAGGACGGATATTACATCGAAGAAAGCATCAAAAATTTCAAATAACTCAAAGAAAATTTTGGGGGTTTTAGAAGGATCTTCAAAGAATAGTTTTGTAGAAACAGGTGAAGATTATTGATTAATTATTCATTCTTGTATCCGAGACACGACCGCTTAGGACGTAGGACTACGTAATCTTTTGTTTTTGAAATTTGGTTTATTAATTCGGATATTATTTGCGAATACGACGAAAGTTCATAAATAACTCTTTAGTAAAAAGCTCCGGGGACCCTGAAAAGGTTTAATGGCTTGTGTGGTTTTGTAGAATCATTTGTAAAAGCAACGGTTCTTTCATGCCAATGCACGCATTGCACTGGGTATTTAACGAGAGGCATCTTCCGAGCATCGCCATTCAACAAGCATCAAACACGGCCTAACAGACGCACACAGTTGAGGCGATAAAAATGAAACATGAAACGCGAGATTGACCGTTTATGAAAAATCGATTCTCGAATCTCGGTCAAAACCGTCAACAGAACCGTATTGCATCAGAACAGAGCCGATGCGCATGAGAGCAAATACGAATGGCAACTAAAAGTATAAAGTATCGAAGGTGTGTTACATGTACAGTTAGCGTTCACAGCTCGAGGGGAAACATAAAACACAAAACGAGCAGAATAAGCGACCTTTGTTATTTTGGGCGCAGAAAGATTCTGAGAATTTCCCTCAGAGGAGATGCAACACTTATACGCTAGTGACAGCTCACTTACTTCGCAAATATTCGCTTTTCGCGATCCCCCTTCGTTGTTTCTATTTTTCTTCTTCTTCTTTTCTTTTATTTACGGAGACATTAAATTCAACGATTCATTCGTCTCCGACTGTTCGTATTCTGGCGGTTGCATAAGTTGCTCTTTATTGATAGCTCTGTTCGGTAAAGCACTCAAATGGACAGAACAAATGTATGGGGAAATGGAAATGCTTCCAATTTTTATCAATTTAAACCATATACAGAGCATGGGATTGTAATGTGTAACATATCAAACAAATCTTAGAAAATTTCCGATTCGATTGGTAAGCAAATCGTAAAATCCATTCGCAGCAAAAATAGTTATTAACATTAACTTTATTTCATAAAAACGTGACCCGTTTTATTATTTGGCACCCTTAATGTAAGACGTAGTCCTACGTCAAAAAAAGTTGTTTGCTTACTAAAGGGTGTGTCACATCAAATTGCATCATGGAAAAAACGCTGTAGAAATTCGCCCAGTAGACCGATCCTTTTGAAAATTTTAGACAGTAAAATAAAAACTATTAAACAACTTTTGGCATTTTCTTTTTATTCATACTTCGAGCCCAAGCCCGTATGCTCGCACCTTCCTTTTTACCCCGACCATAAGGTTCTGTACAATGTCTGGTTGTAGTTTTTTTTTGAACAGAAATCCATTTTCTCTTGAAGTCCGCCTCCGATTTGACAACTTTTGGGTTCTTCCGGAGGGCCTGCTTCATAATCGCCCAATATTTCTCTATTGGGCGAAGCTCCGGCGCGTTGGGCGGGTTCATTTCCTTTGGCACGAAGGTGACCCCGTTGGCTTCGTACCACTCCAACACGTCCTTTGAATAGTGGCACGAAGCGAGATCCGGCCAGAAGATGGTCGGGCCCACGTGCTGCTTCAATAGTGGTAGTAAGCGCTTCTGCAGGTACTCCTTAAGGTAAACCTGCCCGTTTACCGTGCCGGTCATCACGAAGGGGGCGCTCCGCTTTCCGCAAGAGCAGATCGCTTGCCACACCATGTACTTTTTGGCAAACTTGGATAGTTTCTGCTTGCGAATCTCCTCCGGAACGCTGAATTTGTCCTCTGCGGAGAAGAACAACAGGCCCGGCAGCTGACGAAAGTCCGCTTTGACGTAGGTTTTGTCGTCCATTACCAGGCAATGCGGCTTCGTCAGCATTTCGGTGTACAGCTTCCGGGCTCGCGTCTTCCCCATCATGTTTTGACTTTCGTCGCGGTTAGGAGCCTTCTGAACCTTGTATGTACGAAGGCCCTCCCGCTGCTTGGTCCGCTGGACGAATGAACTTGATAAATTCAGCTTATTGGCGACATCCCGGACCGAACTTCTCGGATCACGTCTAAACTGCTTAACTACGCGCTTGTGATCTTTTTCACTGACGGAGCATCCATTTTTGCCGTTCTTCACCTTCCGGTCGATGGTTAGGTTCTCGAAGTATCGTTTTAGTACTCTGCTGACCGTGGATTGGACGATTCCCAGCATCTTACCGATGTCCCGATGTGACAACTCCGGATTCTCGAAATGAGTGCACAGGATTAATTCACGACGCTCTTTTTCGTTCGACGACATTTTTCCAAATTTACGAAAAATTGACAGTGAAGCATGGCCAACGTGATCTATACACTCTTATCTGATTATAAGCGAAAGCTGAAGATATAATTCCTAAAAATTAAATTTCTACAGCGTTTTTTCCGTGATGCAATTTGATGTGACACACCCTTTAGTATGATTAAGTCTTTGATTTGCAATTGCGAATGGGTTATTTATACTCAGTTAAAAACAGGCGAAGCTTACATTGAAATATTTCCTCTTTCCACGGCACACAAATGTGTAGTACAAATGTATCAGAGAATGGGAGTGCTTCCATTTTTCGTTAACTTAAACCGTTTGCGGATTGGAGAATCACAATGTATAGTACATCAAACAAATCTTAAGAACATTTCCGATTCGATTGATGTGCAAATCATTCAAATTCATTTGTAGCGAAGGTAAATATTAACGACCTGTTTTCTGATTTGCGTAAAGAAACTGAAGATGAAAGTTTTTCCCGCAACACTTGCTGAAAAACGTATTTCTAGGTAAAACAATTGAAGAGGGTAACGCCAAAATCGGCTGTTTTGGTGTAGAATTGCTTTATGGTTCGTGTCTACCTGGTTCTACCTGGTTATACCGCAACTATTAAAACGATTTTTCTGCTATGGACAATATGTGAACGAAGGAAAATCCACGATTCAATGTTGAATTCATAAAAATTAAGATAATTGTCAAACAGAACTTCGATCTGAAATGTGACAAATTTTATGATAAAACTTCCAAAAATCATAATCTCCTCCGCAACGTCATTTAATCGTCAGAACATTCCTTCGTTGTGTAGAGCAAAGCAGGTACAGGGTTTTCCAACTTAAAATTCCGAAAGTAAATCGAAATAAAACACACTTAGAATTCGAGTTTCGATGAAACTTTTATTTCAAATTAAAGTTTGGTTTATGCCATTATGTGTGAAATACAACATCATTCAAATGTCCACCTAGGGCTTCCTCGCACACCTTGATCCGGAACAGGTAATTTTCGATGACTTTTCGGTACATATAGGGCGGTATCTCGGTCATAACTTCACGAATGTTGTCTTTCAAATGTTCAAGAGTTTGCGGAGAGTTGGCATAGACATGGTCTTTCGCATAACCCCACAATAAAAAGTCTAGCGAGTTCAAATCGCATTATCTGGACGGCCATCGCATGATCTGGAAAAAATCGGGTAACATGCGGCCATAGCGCTCACCATTCACAGTTACCGTCTCGCTGTCCTCATTTTCAAAAAAATACGGCCCGATGACTTCACCAGACCATAATGCGCACCAAACAGTGACTTTTGGCGGATGCAATGGCCTCTCAACAATCACGTGTGGATTTTCTGAGCCCCATATACGGAAATTTTGGGTGTTCAAATAGCCACCGAGCTCGAAATGAGCCTCATCGCTGAAGAAAATTTGATGCGAAAATTCAGCATTTTGCTGCTGTTGTTCGTTCTGAATCGAAACATTCGGGTCATCCTCCACACAGGCAGCAACAGCAGCAATATTTTCGGCCGAACGCACATTACGATGATGCACAGGTTTCACAATATCCGCTACGGATCCAGTTTGTTCGAATTTACGCACTACATGAGCGATTGTGTGCTCTGTAGGCCGTCCATGACGACCAAAATCCGTCCGTAATGCTCGAAAAATATTTGCCGGTTTTTCATCATTTTTATAGTATAATTTAACAAAATGTACACGTTGTGCGATGCTAAAACGATCCATATTGTAAAATGCCAGACATTCAACTAACGATATGACGCTTTGGTTGACAGCTATGTCAAACGGATGTCAGCGCAGGGCTGTATACTTTCGGAAGCCCGAAATGGAAAACCCTGTATATCTAAGAATTTTTGTTTATTATGTTTTATACTCGGTTTTTTTCACTCGAAAAAAAATAAAAATATAAATATTTTTGGCTTACGTGTTCCGTTTTTATTTCTGCACTTTTTGGTCAGCCTTATCTGTCATATATTCGAGGAAATATGACAGATAAGATTATATGATGAATAAAACGAACACAAACTCGTATATTGCGTGGGTAGAGCAAAAACGAACAAGAGCAGCGTTGCGTCGCTATATTTTTCAAAGTTATGAAAAAGATATATAGTTTCACTTTCATCTTAATTAAATTAATAATTTTGTATGAATGATAGGCTCTCAAATTCGATCCTAAACATTAATTACTATTTGGATCACGTAGTCCATACACGTACAAACAAAATAAGCGGACTCGCTAGCTAAGGTGGGCGCTTTAGAAGGCACACTTTTTGAAAGGCAAATTGCTTATAATGAATGTTTCCACATTCCTCGTCAGTATACGCTCGTAAGTTGGCAGCGCATGTGGAGTGGTGATGAGTTCGGTCGTTGGTTACACACGATTATCCCTAAGGTTACGACGAGTGCATGGTTCAAGGGATTGAATGTAGGTCGTGATTTCATTCGCGTGATATCTCGGCTTATGTCCAATCACTACAACCTAAACGCGCATCTCTATCGCATTGGGCTCGCAGCAAACAATCTTTGTGATTGTGGCGATGGCTACCACGACATCGAGCATGTTGTCTGGTCGTGTATCCGGTTCCATGCTGCTCGCTCTCAGCTCTCTAGAGCACTGAGAGCACAAGGCAGACAATCGGATATCCCCGTCCGGGATATCTTAGGTAGCCGGGATCCTGATCTTCTGCTTCATCTATACCTGTTCCTCAGAAACGCCGATGTCAACGTTTAATGATGTTTCCTTCGTTGTGTCCCCGTTTCATATTCCTCCTATCCGATCGATAAACTTTTACTTTGTCGCGGCAATACATACACATACTCTTTACAGATGCACGGGCCGAAGGTTGTGCAGTCCACTGATCATTCAACAAGAGCCAAAGGTTGTACCGTTCATGACAACTCTACACGAGCTGATGATTGCGCCGGCTAGTGACCATTCTATCCTGGATTCCTCGAGTCGAGAAGACGCACCACGCTAGATATGGGGTACAGACTAGGGGGGCGTTGCTGATTAATGGTCAGCTGCATCCCAATAGGAAGTATCCCGTGTCGGGCACACGTACAGAGCATCGAAGACTGCAACATCCCAATTATGAGAACACTTGTAATACTAACCTCGAGCCAACCGCGAGTAATCGGTTACATATTACTAACATAGTTGTAAGCAAACATTGTCGAAATATTGAACTCCCGGTCCCGTTAGGCTGACGCCATATGAGCCTTAATAAAATATATATTTTGGATAAAAAAAAAATATGAGAACAAAATCCAATAGTGAAAGTATAATATGTACTATTTTTTGATTTGTCGATCATCTGAATGAGATCAATGGTTCAAAAATTGATTTTTTGAAAAAAATGTTTTTGGGAAAAAAGGGGAAAATTGATTTTTTGAACCACCCTAGAATGGAAATTGGCACCCCAATGAAAAAAAAACGGGTCTTATATTTTGCGATAAGAAACAAAACTAATAATTTTCATGAAAATCTGAGATGTTGCATTAGGCCAAATGTGCTTCGAGTAAACGTGTTTCGGGTATATGACATTTATTTTAGTTTATTGTTAGGGATGAAAATCGGGGATGACAATCAAATTAATTCGCTTTGGAAAGAAAATTTTTCCAGATTTGGATCGTGACATAAGTACAAACATCAACGAGCTTAAAATGTATACTCGAACTGAGTTAAATGAATTGTTGGGAGAAAAATGTTTATAATAAGCTGTGCATCTTTATGAATCGCGTTGAAGCAACGGTGGAACGCTCGCTATTCAGTGGAATAAATTATCCCAAAAGCTATGAATTAGTAAAATCGTCTTTCCATTGTGCGTTCAGTGTGAACAAACACGACTGTTCAGTGTAAGTATCTGGGAGATGAGTTTACCAGTTTCGTAACCATAGAAGGAAGGACTGTAAAGACTGTGAAGATTTACGAAATCGAAAACGACGTCACACGCTTTTTCGAAACGAAACGGATGCTCCCTCCCAAACAATACAGATGCACGCGGTAGGAAGCGTGTCAGAAGAAAGGAGAGAAAGAAATGTGGTAACTTGTTGTGATGTGGAACCGAGGAGTTATGTGAGTTTTGCGCCGCATTCGAAACCGATCCAACCATAAAGACCATCGTAGATATGTTGCAGATTAGAGATGAAACAGTGGGTTATGCAATATTTGATCATCATTCCGGAACTGACAGCGAAAGAAGTGCATATGTAATTTCGGGGTTGCAGATTTAAAACTGGCACAGACGCGATGAGTGGAACTTTTGGTACCATTTGGGCATCCTCTATTGAATTGTCCAGAAAAGTTCATCTAATTAGAACAGCAGAGAATAACCTAATGGTCACTTTTAAAATATTTCATATGCTGCTCATATTTTCAACAAATTAAACGTTATCATTGAGCAAAAGATTTTCATTACGTAATTTCGGTGGCGTGCGACCTCCGGGTGTGTGGTCGTTTGGCAAATAGACATTGACGGGACGAAAACAATGCACTTTGAATTCGCCACTAGTTGATAGTCTTTCGCCTTTAAGTCACGTCAGAACAAACACGGCAGTCGATGTGATAAAGACAGTAATAGGGACAAAATTTACATACAATACTGACGATGGTCGCGTGCCATTGTGGCATAGAGAGAACTCATTGGAAATGGTTCGTTCGTCATTTAGATAGTTTAGTCGTTACTTGAAAATTGACAGGACTACGCTACCATTAAGGTCTAAGCATAAATATGTTAGTGGTGCAAATCATGGCGACTAATCGTTCCGTCAGGTTGTCAGCTCATCCCATGAAATGTTTTCGTATTATGCACGGAGTCGTTTGCTACAGTGATGACAGTAAAGTAAATGACAGTAACTGACAGTAATGACAATTATAACTACCCACCTCAGACAATATTTCACACGAGTATAATGTAGCCGAAGCATGCTGGACATTTAAACTCAAGTTCAAGAAAGCACTGTAAGATGAATACTTCTTATCGTGTTCAGTTAAATTAAGAAATGAAAGAAAAAGGCGATCGATCGATTAATATTTCTGTTAGGACGATTTAATCAATAAATATTATTGTGTGTATTTATGAGCATTGATACAAGAATACCACAGAATGTCCAGTTTTTCGTGTTTATGTCGAAATATCTGTCTGTCTATATTTTTTTTTACAATCCGTTCATATGAGTTTCTATAACAAAAGGTTTTCATTTGGAGTTGTGAATGAGTTAAATTTACGGATTTCTGAACAGTTACAAAAACTCAATTCAAAAGTAATCATCCTCAAAATCCTACGTCAAGTTTCCATCCGTGCCTCTAGACTCAGACATTTCTACTTTCTTCAACAGAAAATGCACTGGAATTTTAAAATTTTAAATCATTTGTATGGTAAATGATGTAAAAACATTTCACATATGTGTAATTTATCATCTAAATTTATAATAATGCCTTCAAAAAACGTTTCTTCTGAAACAGCTCACTTATTCCAACGAACAATCCTGTCTTCGAAACACTTTTTATAGCTGTATTCAGGAAATGCCTTCCATTTACCCAGCGAATCCGTTTTTATATCTTCAATGCTGTCAAAATGAGTCCTTCGAAATTTGAGGTAATTTGAGCTTCGGATATAGAAATAAGTCACTCGTGGCCATATCTGGAGAATGCGGTGCTTGTTCAATCACATTCGTGCCATCTTTGATCAATAATTCGTCCACAATGATCGATGAGCTGGGGCGTTATCGTTGTACAAAATCCAAGTGTTATCCTTCCACAAGTCTGGCCGTTTGCGTTGCATTTTCTTTCTCAAACGTCTCATAGTGCCAATGCAATACTCTTTATTGACCGTTTGGCCCTCCGGAAGGAATTCCGAATAGACAACACCACGAATATCGAAGAAAACAGTCAGCATTATCTTCGTGTTTGTTTGGTTTCGACTCGTTTGCAACGGTCCATGCTGATGATTGTTGACTCTTTTGCCTGTCATACTCGTACATTCATGTCTCGTCGCCAGTAATTTTGTGTTGGACGAACGTGGGATCAGAATTTGATCTTTCAAGAATGTCTCATCCACTTGATTGTGATGAAAATTTTGAAGAAAATTAAGCTATTTTGGTAGTAGACGTGCTGCGACACGTCCGCATTGTTGACGAAGAACAACGCGTTCATTTTATTATTTCGCTTGTTTACCATGTCGGATACTATTTTAGAATGCTTCAAACATTTAGACATTACTCTAGAATGTTTTGGTGGCACCGAATTTTTTTTTGTATAAGCAGTTGAAGTGTGTTGATTGGTGATTCATTCTTCAATCTTCATTCCATCTTAACCAACGAGAACAATACACAAGAAATTTGTTTCTATATGTGCACTGCATTGAGTATTTAACGCGAGCGCTATTCCAGTGGTCTTTTTCGCATTTTACACACACTCGGCCACATGCGATTATATATTTGTTGCACCAACACCATTAATCCACATATCTTAATTACATCAATCTATCTTTGGCAACGCATGGTAACAACAACAATTGCAATACTCACAAGTATCAAGAATCGTGCTACAAGTTGCTTAGTATTGCCCCCATGGAATCGCACCTCTGGCCATCGCTAACCTACTAGACGCAAACCAACCAATACCAAACAATCGTCCAACATAGCACGCACTGGAGGCGAATGAACTGCAAAGTTTAAAGCCTCTTAAAAGCAAAGAAACAAACAAACATAGCACGCACACCGAGCGCAAATTGATTGCAATGTCAGAGGCATCAGCAAGTGAGATGTGTGGATTTTTGGGATGACACAAATAGAAAAGCAGAACAAGTGATGTTATCAGATTGCTTTAAGTATGGAAAGAGAGAATTTGCCTTTTGCGGATATCCACTATCTATACTCTAGCGCAAATATTCTATTCTTCAAAGTAGGAAGGACCAAGGGAGAGTGGTCATAAACTGTCACTACCAAGTGACAGTTTATGACCACTCTCCCTTGATAATGCCGATGTGATTAATGTTTTTGATAATGTACTATCCAGAAAGAAGTAGACGGATTTGACAAGCACTACGCTGGACGGGGTCAGAGCCATTTCGGAAAGTAAGTGTGTCATTTTGGAAAGGATCCACTTCGAAGACAGGAAGATAAACTTTAATGAATAACAAATAACTCGTACTTTTTTGGCAGAATTTATACAGACATAAAGTTTCCTTCAGTTTGCATCTTTGCGCACTGCGCATTTTACTACAGCGCTTCTTCTGGTCGGTTCAGGAATGTTTTGGCAGTATTATTTGACAGACGTTTCTTTCACTTTATTGGTGTAAAGACATTCTCCAGATGTATTACGTGCTAGCTGAAGGCAGTCTTCAGAATGCAACTCGGTGCTGATGCGCAACAAGATTTTGTACCCAGTTGAACTCCCACTCCTTGTGCATACATGCGCTCTGGCGAATGAGCACGCTCCGAAACACGGATGAAATGCATGTCGTTAGTTTAACTAACGATGCACACAAATGGATAGTGCTCATTGTAACTAGCGTGGGCATTGCTGATTGCATACGTGCTGGCGAATAAGTTGGGAGCGATGAACGAGTGTTTTTTTTTCGTTCCAATAAGAATATTTCGATGGGTCGATTGAAGAATGATGTTTCAATTAATTGAATAGAACTGATGCTTGATAGAATATAAATAAAAATTAAATTTGGAACTTTTATGTTGGTTGCTTCGTGAAATTTCATATCAATGACCGATTATGTATTGTAAAACTTTTAGCACAACTGTAAGTGTAAAATTGTATATGGTAGCTATTGTGTTAAAATGACTTGAAATATGGAAGGTTTTTTTTCTTCCAAGGAAAGTTCATGCGATGAGCAAAATTGGAAAAATGAAGGAATATTCGAAAAAGTGATTTTACATATGCTCTACATAACATATTGGGTGCTGTTAGCCCAATTGAAATTCGCATTGAGGCATGTAGCATCGTGTCCGTGGGGTTTAAATCGAAAAGGAAATGGGTTGAATAAACACTCACACAAATAAAAAAAAATATAAATGAAATTACCTTTTCCATTACAAATATATTTTCTGTATACTAAAGTAACATTTTTTTGTGGTGAGAAAACTTGTGTTCGATGATGATAATTGTCTTATGTTACATTGATGAGCTTTTTTTTTCTTTATTTCATTCATACCTAACGCAGGAGTCATCTCGTCCAGGACCACAGAGGGCGGCTTTGGTACGTGATACGCACCATCTAATGACTCTTCATCATCCTTCTAAAATTATCACTCGGTTATGGACACTGGTGGAGTGAACAAACAAAACCTAACAACCAGACAAAACGGGACCCAAATCATTATCGAAGAGTTTAACAATGTAATTCTTCAAACATATCTAAAATCAGCATGCAGCAGATAGTCTAACGGAATCCTACGTCAACCATGCGGTCGTGTCTTGGATACAACCCTCCTGTGACTTTTTCCATCACATGTAGAAAATGTGTTACTCTTTTACATAGAATACATATTCGATGCCGAAAAGTTTATTTACGTTAATAATGATAATGATTATCTCAAAATGTTCTCTTTCCACCTGAAACCGCAAAAAATTCTTTCTAAGTACATTCGTTCATCTCGTTTAAATCTGTAATATACAAAAAACTAATATCGTAGTCCTACGTCAATCAATGCGGTCGTGTCTTGAACATCACCCTCTATATTTGTTTCCTCCAGAATATGGTTTTAATACTCAGATTCGTTATTACGGAAACATTGGGGTAAACGTTCATTGAACTGAAGCTTGATTGTGTTATTTGGCAAATGCTCGTTTGAAAATCACTAAAACTTTCTAATTCCTAAAATAAGTTTGATGGCTACAGTTGGAAACATATATTGCTTATGGATTTTTAATTCTGTTTATATAGTTTGAAATAGTTCAGCAGTAAATCATTTTTTGAAGACAACATCTTTGCTGATGGAATTGCTAAGAAAAAAAAAACAGCTCCTGGACTGTCAATGCTGACAAAACCTATTTTTTTGTTACAAATCAGATTCCCGAAAATACGTGTTACAATACATAAAACACATGGATTCTATAAATTTGAGAGTTTTAACATGTAACAATTTTTGGATTTCCATTTTACAGGAAGGTATCTCCTAAACATAAGCAGTCCTACGATGCAGGCGGATGAGACGCTCATATGGGTATCCAATGAATAAAACACACGTTTGCTTCGCGTTTGCTACCATACACTGCATGATTTTCATATGTGTTTGTGTAAGCGCTGAGCGTAAACAAATGTTTTTGAAATTTTCAAGTGTCAAGTTAGTATAGGGCCAGTTACATTTTCCGTTGTTTTAGCTCAATCAATTTGGAAAATGCCGATAGGAAAAGTGTTCACGGAGAAAAAAAAACGTCAAATCGATGCATTTCACCAAGAAAATATTGGTATCAGAGAAAGTGCTCGTCGGATTAGACGTTCCCATCAAGTAGTACTCAATTATTTGGCCAATCCTCAAGGATACGGTAAGAAGAAGAGAGCTCCACGTAAATTGAAGTTCTCTGACCGAGATAAGCGATAAATAGTTAGAACAGCTTCGAATACTTCAAAATCGCTTATGCAAATAAAGCAATCTTTGAATTAAATGTTTCCCGGGAGACAATTCGTCAAAGTGTTGGTAAAAAGTCCTTACATGAAGAAGGCTAAAAAGGATAAAGCTCCTAATCTTAGACCATCTCACATCGAAAGACGTCTGAATTTTGCAAAGGCTCACATGAACCGACAGTTGAACATGGTATGTAATGACGAAGAATGTTTTCAAAAGAATACATTTTGCCATATATCATAACGGAAGGTTCTGCAATGTCGCAATGACGGCATTTTTTAAACTTTAGCTTTGGTAGGTTATCATCAGTGTTGAAAAAAAGTTCAATTTGGATGGTCTTGATGGTTCAGCGGGTACTGGCGTGATTTTTGGAAGGAGGAGCAGTATTTTTCAACCAGGAACTTTGGTGGAGGCTCGTGCATGGTTTGGGCGAGATTCTGTGCAACCGGACAGCTCAAGATGGCTTTCATATGCTTCAGAATTCCAGCAAGACAATGACACTATTCATACTAGTAAGGAAACTAAGCAATAGTTTAAGGACCAAAAACTTGATTCATTGGCCGGCTCGCTCTCCAGGCTTGAATCTTGTTAAAAATCTTTGGGGGATCCTAGTACGCAGAATCTACGCTGAGGGAAAGCAGTACACCTCGGTTGATGAACTCAAGGATGCAATTTTGGAGACATGGGAAAATATTGAGAAATCCGTTCTGCAGAATTTGGTAAATAGTATGCCAAAACGAATTTACCAGATTATTAACCGAAATGGCAAGGTTACCAATTATTGACATGTAAATCTGCCGATTGTTTTGAATTCGTTCTTGATAATACTCATGAATTTTGAAATGGTCTTATAACAAATAGATAGTTGAAATTATCATATTTCATATCAAATATACTTTATTCTATGCATTCAACAATGTATCGAAATATCTTGTTGAAATGTTTGTGATACAACGAAATGTATTCAAGGTGATCTTACAGAAGTTGGACAGAATGTAGAGTAGAAGTTTCACATATAGTTGTTTCAATGCTTCAAAATGTTTTGATTTAATTGATGACGATGTCTTTCAGGCTATCGGTATCGGTATCAGAAGAATCTACCATAAATACTAATCGTTTCGATCAATTGCTAGCATTCTGCATAAGTGCCTTAAACGAGTCATTGTAAGATTGGTACCAAAAGAACTAAATATAGTTGCGTTGCATACGTTCGTCAGTTTCATACTAAAAACAACGTGAAAACCATTCACCTTATTTATCGATTTTGGCTCCAATTGCATTTTGTTTATTTGATCGGTACACAAAATCACCACGAGAAATCCGTTTGGGTTTTTAAGCTATAAAACAGAAAGAATTCACCAAGGTCGATATCTCAAATTAGATAACATTGTATGAAGTTATAGTACTTCCTAAAGTACTTCTCAAAGTTGTCAACGTGGAATGGTAAACTGTATTAGTCTCAAACTCTTCTCAGTGAGCCGCGCAGTTCACAACTGAATCGGAAATCGATTCCCAAATTTTGAACACATCATTGAATGCTATAGACGATATGAATACACGATTGTTACCTATGTTTTTTTTTGAAAAGTCAATCCTGTTGTGAACAGTTACCTATGTCTCATCTTTCATCTGTATCCAAATTTATATGTTTTAATTACTGCTGAGATAAATCGTTACCTTTCCTTCAAATGCTTAGCTGCTACCAATGCAGCATAACCTCCCTTAGCCTGATCTTCGGGAACATCATCAGATGAACTAAACTTCGAAAGCAAAGCTCCGGGATCGTTTGGATCAAGAATATTCCCTAAAAAAAAAAATTGACAATAATTATTAGTTTATCTCATTTCTAGTGTATTAATGCACCTTACCTCTCTTAACCATGTCTGGCTCGCGTCTGTCAAACAACTCTATCATCGCTTCCATTCCCTTCCGAGCCGCTGACTGGAGGGCATTATGCATGGCGGATTTCCGTTTGTGTTTCGATCGTTTTGTTGTGTTACTTGTAGCATTGCTGTGTTTACGTCTTTTGGGTGTTACCTTGAGTTTCATTCTCTTCGGTTGCACCTGTGCAGGTACAATCGGTCGCGGTAGGTTTGTTTCGTTGGGTTCTAACCGTTCCAGTTCCCGCACCATGGAGTTGACTTTCGAACTGTTTGTTAGTTCCGAGCTGCAGCATGGTCCAGTTGTAAGGATGACGCAGAATGTGGCGATTGATGTTGTAAAAATTATGAAACTGTGGGATTACAGAGAATAAATCAAAGTTGAAAAGGTAGAGTTGTATCTTTGGAAAATCATAATCGAGAATATGAAAAGTTAATCCGTTAGATTTTATATAAAGCTGTACATTTTTAATTAACCATTATGTTGCGTATACCACTCCATTCATGTAATCATCGATCAATGCTGAGAATTCAAAATTCTGGTACCTAGAATCTACATTTTCTCATTGGATATCCCATACAACATTATTCCGAAGAAAGGCGGCAACGCGTGATTGTGCTGCCGTTCCCATGAAGTGATGTACATAAAGCAGTAATTAGCGAAATAAAAAAACTGAAACACCATTTCCATTAGCGTAAACACCCCCGTTCGCCACCTCATTCAAGTTGTTGTTGTACACAGCTGGACTTGCAGAATTGCATTGGAGTGTGATACGAAGTGTTGGTGCAAGAAGCAACTAATTAAAACAAATAAATGTTGGATAATTGATTTTACTCAACCATTATTACCATTTGTTTGTAAACACAACGTGCGCGGTTCGCTGTAAAGCATTATTTATTACGCTTCCATAATTTTTATGATTCAAACATGAGCTTGGAGTAGACGTACTTCTGAGGGATTTCTCGTCTACTCCACGGTTCCATTTTGCCTTTCGATTCGATTTTAAGCGTTCTATTTAACGTAATGTTGAAGAATGAAACGAATGATTTGTTGAAAATTAGTGGTTTATGTCTCACTTTGCTGAGTAGAGTAGAATGAGTGAAATTTTATTATATTGCCAGCCACCGTTTTTGAAATGTAATCATTTCTTCGTTTTTTCTCATAGTACGGGATATGAAGAGGCCATTGAGGCTAAATCAGAGCTATACGACGAATGACATCAACATGATGTATTGACCGTCCAAGAAGTCGCTCGTTCTTCGCGATGTGGGGGAGCACGTGTTTTTGAGCGTATGACAAGTTATGGGGTTTCCATTGCTAGAACATCTTTCTGGACGCCGAATGTTCGTGCTATATCGAATGTATTGAGTAAAATAAAATGCCTCCTATCCAAAGAATGGATTTAAAAATTTCAAGAGGGGATAAAAAATACTCGGTCGCCAAGGGATGCCCTACACAGCATACTCCACACCATGTTATCTTTGCAGTGACAATGCGAAGTTCAGACACGGTGGGCTGTTATTGTTCTCACTACTCGTGGAGCGTAAGTGGAAAAAATATCTTAGAAACGAGCAATCTTTAAGCGGGAGAAATTAGCAGGCACAGAAGCTTATCGATGAATCGAAGAAATGAAGCCTAGTGCTCGTTCTGTTACTAATATCAGAAGCTGGCCGGATATCCGGCCAAAGTACTATCCGTTTCATCACATCAAAATCGTACATAGGATACGAAAGAGATGCAGTCAGATAAGTTACTCCTGGTTGCTGTAATTTCTGTACCACGTCCGCTCAGTAAATTGCAAAAAAAAATGTTATATCTGGGATCTCGTGTCTGCTGTTGACTGTATGATTTCTCAGTGCAAATTTCAAGAATCTTTTCTGGACATTTTCAAGCCTATGAATGCGCTCGCCACACCATCACCATCGCTGTGGATTTTCCGGCCTAGAATAGCACTCCTGATCTTGGTCACTGTCCATGTCGTAAGAGGCGACTAATCGAGCTACAACGTGAGTAAGGGCGCGGTAAAGCCCTAGTGTGATAGCGCGGGGAAAATACCGCGGCATACAACAGAGGATGGAATTCCAACGGGCATATTATGGCGGGTTTACATTAGGGAGATCTATAGCTATAGATGGATTTATTCACGTGAAAATAGGTGTAAACGGGTGAGAATAAATATGATACACTTATTCGAGGTATATATAACTTGAATAAATTCAGCATATGTAAACGCTTGTGAATTTCTCACTGGTGTGAAATCACTAAAGTTGGATGCAGTTCTACTTCAGGTGAATAAATTCACCGAAAATATGAATATATTCATTATAGAAGTTCACGCTAGTGTAAACGGTTGATGCGATTTCTATAAATCTCATCATATTTCTTCACACGAATATATCACTAGTCTAAACCCACCCTTAGGATCGATACCAGTGAGATTCTAATTACGGCATACTGGTGAAAATGACACAGATATGGAATGATTTGGAAACTACACTAGTCGTGCTATTCAGTTACTATAGTAGAGCTGGATGACTAGCGGGTTAATGGTGCGACCGGCAGGTCTTCGGGTACGCTCAAAACTCGTTGTGGGTTCAGATGTAGCATTCCTGTGTTGCGCTGATCAGGCACTGAGCATGGTACCCCCTGGAGGACCGTGACAACCTTTTCATGGCCTCCCTGGTTGCATAGACAACCATGGGATCATTTAGGCGACTGTACATCCCGAGCGGAGATAGCGGTCTGGAAGGAGGATCCGAATATAATATGAAGGATACAACGAATACACAACAAATAGAGAATGAAGTAGAAAATGTGAATATTTTTGTCAGAAGAGGTCAGGTGAGAGCACCAAAACAAAACAGCAACAAACCCCTTGAGCAGCCAGAGCTGCATGACGAATCGATGTTGGCCGGACCCAAAAAGCAAGAACTCTTCGAGTATATCAAGCTTCGTAGTGCTTAGTAGTAATTCGTAGTATTTTTTTCGGATGGGGATAAAAACAACTAAGACAGATAATTGAGTTTGATAAATTTCCCATGTAAGGTATATTATTATATTAGCTTACTTGCTTACTTGCAAACAAAATCTACGCCCTTGCGAGCGACCTTCCGGCAGTTAACCGGAACATTCGCCATGGCGGACGAAAACATGCGTTCAGGCATGTTTTTTGGAGTATTATTGGAGTAGATCTCATGCTTCAGGTTTTCCCAGAAATTCTCGATGGGACGCAGCTGGGTGACGTTGAACGGGTTCGCCGACTTGTGTACCACATCGATATCAGCCGCCCCATCTCCTCTAACCATCGCTTCGAGTAGTGGCCCGACGCCAGATCCGGCCAGAATGCCGCGTCTTCGCCCTCATGGTATTCCTTGATGAACGACGCAACTTCCGGCAGACACTTCGTACTATAAATTTCCACTGTACTTAAATGTTTTCGTCGAAAAATCGGCAATTTTTGTCCATGTTTTTTTTAATGTAAACGTTAGAGGAACTTCGCCGTCTCAACGTAATACGTGGCGTAATATTACGTAATATTACTTTTACTAGTACTAAGTTCCATTATCGATGTCACCTTCTGCAGCGCAACGTTGGCAACAAACATGAATTGGAGAGTTAGCGATGACTATAAGCACGGCGATCATTAAGCAATTCGCTAAAACGCATGCTACGAGACGCCAATCAAAGCCAAAAAATGAATACCGCCCTGTTTATTGGTGGAACGAAACGATTAACCCTTTCACTAGGGCACTGTGCTCCGTCGGAGTGCTACATGCAAATGTCGTCTATAGACGACGTTCGTAGCGAAAGGGTTAACTCCCTTTGAGGAAACTGTCTCCGAACCAGAAGGCAGATGCAAAGGGCTAGGTCTGCCACCGACAGACTAGAGCGCATGTTAACATTTAGTGTGACAAAATTCGCACTCAAGCATGAAATCCGGCTTAGTAAAAGAAACTGTTGCAAACTCGATGCCGATGTGAACCCATGGAACAATGCATACAGAGTAGTGATGGCAAAAATCAGAGGTTTCCTGGATAAACTTAAGAGTATCATAGAGGCACTCTTTCCACAGCATGATTTGGTGAATTGGCTCCTTGCACCATATGCTAATGAGGAAGAAAACATCGATAGAGTGTCAGCAGAGGAGCTGATAGAACACTGCAGAAGTGTCTGGATGATGGTACCATTCCAGATATATGGAAGAGACATAGACTAGCGCTTTTATCGAGACCTGGCAAGCCATCAGGCGATCCATCTTCGTATAGGCCCCTTTGCCTTTTGGATATACTCGGAAAGCTGCTGGAGAGGGTAATTCTCAACAGATTGACGTGGTGCGCAGATAGTAAACATGGGCTTTCGGAAAGATAGATCCACAGTGTATGCTATCCTATCAGTCACCGAAGTAGCCAACAAAGCATTAAAGCGGAAAGGAGCGGAAATCGGTATTGCGACGTAATTTTTTTTTTTATTAAATCATTTATTTTTACAGGCTCAGTTACATAAGTTTAAAGGAGCCAAACTCCTATCTGTATTGTTACAAGTATATATAAACATTTTTCATTAATTCTAGTGTTAATGAAGTAGAGAACCGATTACTCGCGGTTTGCTCGAGTTTAGAAGGGTGACATTTTTTTCAGGAAAAGGAAGGGATATAAGGATATGTTGACAATGTTCACACTCACATTCGCACTCACATTCATCATTCTCAATTCTTAAGCCTATCTTATATCTAATATGTATTTACATTTCACCTTATTCTATTGTTAGTAAGAAGGGATTTGATTTCTCGCGAAGGAAAAGGAAAAGGAGAATATAAGGATATAAGAACAATCACACACGAAGATCGATAACTTTTAAGAAGACATATATTTGGGACATGTAATCAAGGTCTAACCGAGCCAACACATCTCTCACCGGCACATTTGGCTGCCTTCCTCTGGCCCGAAGAGAGTTTTCTAAATTCGATCAGGCAACAAGATACACCTCGCACGACCAAACAACGTGTTCGATGTCGTGGTAACCTTGGCCACAAGCACAGATATTGCCATCGGCAAGATTAAAACGAAAGAGTAGCGCGTCTAACGAACAGTGATTGGACATGAGTCGAGAGAAGGTGCGAATAAAGTCCCGACTCAAGTCCAGAATTTTGAACCATGGTTTGAGGCTAACCTTAGGGATAATCGAGTGAAGCCACCGACCCAATTCATCTTCGTTCCACTTACGTTGCCAGTTAGCGATACGAAGTTAGTATTTTTTACGGACTAAAGAATAAAATTCATTGAAGGCGATTTGACGCTGATAAATATCGTCTTCAATTGCACCTACCTTTGCCAATGAGTCAGCCCTCTCATTACCCGGAATTGAGAAATGTGAAGGGACCCAGACAAATTTAATGACATAACAGCGTCTGGTTAAAGCACTCAAAATTTCTCGTATTCTCTCAAGGAAGTACGGCGAGTGCTTTTCCGGCCTCAATTGCGACGTAATAATAGTCGAAATAAAAAATGCATTCAACAACGCCAGATGGAATGTCATCGCCAAAGCTTTGTCCACAAGGTACCACAAGGCTCTATCCTGGGATCAACACCGTGGAACTGGATGTACGATGGAGTGCTTACATTGAGGTTTCCAACGGGTGTGAAGATTACAGGCTACGCCGACGATGTTTCTTTAAAGGTGACGGCGAAACGCGAGATGAAATCGAAATGTTGGCTGCAGAGGCGATACAATTTGTGGAAAACTGGAAGAAAGAGACAGGGTGACAGATGGTTCACCACAGAGCTGAAATGGTGTTGGTCAGCAATAGCAGGGCTGTGCAACAAGCGAACATCGTGAGCTAAAATATCTTGGTTTGATTATCAACGACCGACTCAAGTTTAAGAGCCATGCACGGTACGCATGTGAAAAAGCGACTTCTGGAGAAAGCAGGGACATCGTAAGAAGGACTGTCGTGCTTCGAAGGTTGAAGAGGTGTTCAAAAAGAAGTAGTTAAGAGAGAAGGCGAAAACAGTGCGCGAAAACGATAGGGAAATGTCGTTCAGGTTCATGGCTCGGTGCCAAAGCTATATCTCGAGTTTGTGGATGATAGACTCAGATGCAACGTCCCACCTTACATGCGAAAGCAAAAATTTCCAACGTTTAGATCGTTATGTGCGTCCGACAAGTTATAAAGTTCAAGGTATAAAGGCAAAATACATGCTCTGCACCACAACAAAATGGGTTAGCCGTAACAAAGAATAGGAGCTTGAGTGGACGGGGCTATATGCATGCTACTGGACAATCCAGCGTGGAAGCCCTCATGAAACGACTAAATTAACATTTGTCGGGTATGCAGTTGATAGCAAGGCCTGTAGATTGATGAACACAAAAACAGGAGAAGTCATTATTAGTCGCGATGTCCAATTCCTGGAGCTAGATTGTGGAAGCAAGAATGTACCAGTGGAGAAAAAATCTAATGAAAATAATGTTGGAGAAATTTCTGTTCATTTCTTTTTGAGTGGAGGAGGTCCAATCACAAGAACAGAATGTAAAACCGAAAGAACTTGATGACTCTGTGCAGTTTTTCGTGATTGAAGACTGCGATCGTGGGCAGCAAAATCCGGTAGAAGATACGACAAACTCCGAATCAGTGCGACGATCTTCTCGACCGAACATTGGTGTTCCTGTGGAACGCTCCTATGGACTTGCCGTAAATCTGCCATCGAAGATGTACGCTGAAGCCATTTGAAATTCTGAGCATGTGAAATAGAAGGCCACAATGGAAGAAGAAATGGTGTCGCATCATGCAAATAGGATGCGAATGATCAACCCAATAGGATGCAAATGGGGTTCAGATGGAAGGAAGTAGAATATCATTGTAACCATACAGTACTGTACAATGACATGATGGAAACATACCTGTTATCCAAATCTTTAGGAGTAATCAAGCTCAAGCAATTACGAGAAGCTATTGGCATCAAATCAACCAATTTATAGGAGGAGTGTTAAGGAGTAACATAGTCGACAGCATGGCACCATAGCAACATAACTGTGCAATTATATGTCCTCGTTTACGATCTGATAGGATTTACTGTTGAATGATTTTTCACAGCGACTTTTCTCAGTAATACATTGTTTTAGATTATACGTCTATGTGACTCCTGAGCTGCATCTGCCTGATACGCATAAATGATGACGATTAGTTCAATTTTACAATAGTGTATATCTTAAAAACGATGCCTGCCATATCGAAACACGACTTACTCTTTCGCGGTGAATAAAACCTGGTTTGGGTAAGTTGGGTAATTTGTCAGCAAGTTTTAAACTCCGTTCCCCTCTAAGAGTGTGAATAATCCAAACCCTTGGAAGGGGAAGGGGAGATCTTGCGTGTTTGCTGGCATCCGTTTGTCATCCTAAACGATAAGATACGCATGGGGATACAAGCCTAAGAAGTCTAGTTGCCTCTCAATGAAATTAGAGTCTGTTTTCGTTGGATTTCATGAAAACGTTATTTGAGTAAAGCTTTAGTTTTTTTGCGACCTTAATATTTTCTTCACTGTTCGTTTCAACACATTTTTTTATCCAAAATATATATTTTTATTAAGGCTCATATGGCGTTAGCCTAACGGGGCCGGGAGTTCAATATTTCGACAATGTTTGCTTACAAATATGTTAGTAATATGTAACCGATTATCAAGTTGGGCGCTTCAATACATGTTAAGGCATATCCAATTGATTGGTATTAAGGAGCAGTACCAAATAAATCTTGTGTCATCGTTATCAGAACAACAACATAGCACTACAATTCTGACAACAACATCTCTGTTGATCAATTCTGATCGCTTTTCTTAATAGTTTCGTGTAATTTGTCTAGCTCAAAGCGGTAGAGCTCTGAACTGATCGGTAGGCCATGCGTGAATACCTTATAATGAACCTTCTCAATCCCATCATACATACAGTATCCAGTCTTTGAAGCAGTTTGTGGTGGTTCTTAGCGCATGATGTTTTGTGAACGATATTCCTGTATTTTACCCATTTTTCATCGCCCGTGATGATTGCATGTTTCTACTGCGCATACCGTATTTTTTCAGGAATTTCACTCATTTACAATCAGTATAACTTTCGACACGATTGGTAAATTACTACACGAAACGTAACCTACAGGTTCATCTTTCAGGCGCTCCTTCCTCTGATACAATTGTATTATTATAGCCTTATATATGACCATCAACAACATCTAGTGATCAATAACCCCGGATATTTTCTGAACAACCAATATGAAAACGTGAATAGCCGGTCAACCTCAACGGTTTGGTCATTTCAATCACAATTTTTCAACACAATTTCTTTACACATATTTTCTTTTGCTAAATGAATACACTCAATGATGTGATTTGATGAAATAGGTCATTCAGGTAAAGAAAACGGTCATTACCGGAAATATGCCATTATATGGATATCAGCTGTGTTCAATAACAAACTTCCGATACACTTCACTCTGCCACATTCGATTTTATTCGCGGATTCTTTGGGTACAGTTAGGGTCTTCACATTCCAGTAAGTAACTTGCGGCCAATTTAAAAAACAAGACGACCCTTTTACATGGCGCGTTTGAACATCACTTTGGTCGTAAAGTAACTGACCCGAAGCTTCCAATTTCCTTTGAATGATACCTCTCCTTTTAAGCGCGCGAGTCTTAGTTCCTGTTTTTAAATGTGTCTTGTGCAATTTTATGAGAATGTATAAGCCAATCTCATTCCATCTCGGGCCAAGGCAGGCCACGAACATCATCTTCAGTCATCTGAATCAACCACTATCATCATCATCTCGATCATCGTCATTTGCCAGACTTTTCGCATTTCTCCCGTTGCCCCGTTTGCTGCCGGTTTTGCGCCAAGAGTCATCAGTTCGCCACGAGTTATTAAGAATACCAAATGTTACCAATCTGCAAACTATCATCCCCTGGGGCTAAATGATACTTCGCACTGTCTCAAATGGTACTCATCATAGTATGGATATATTTTTATCTTTTCATTTCTCTTTACTTTCGCAATTCAACGATCTTCTTGCCGATTAGACGCGGTGAAAGAGAAACGAAGCTAATGAAGGATGATACACATTTTTGCAAGTGTTTTTGTGTTTGCTTATCGCATTCCTCGAGTAGAATTTTAATTTATTGAGAGCTTATTTCGATTTTGCGCTGATTTGTCGAAGCACATCTCATTTGTTTACAGTAGTACAGTAGAACCGCGAGCGATCCGAAAGCGAGTTTCATTGTAATTCTATAGGCCTTCCCGAAACTTGTAAGTGAGTGGTAGGCTCTTGATCTTTTGGTTTGATTGTTTGATGTTTTCTTTTTTGATAATTTCATATTAAAATATCTCTTTGTGTCGCCTTTGCACTACAATTGTTCAGTCCTTTAGAGTGTTATCCGCGATTTTTCCTATCCATGGTGACTCAATAGGGCTTCTACTGTGTTTGAATGCTTTGGTATAGTTTTCGTTGGAATTTCCGGTATGATTTTTGTTGCATTGGTTCCAGTCAGTCTTCCGTTTTTCACAAAAAACACTGCGTCCGAGATAAACATGTTCACGATACTGTTCGCAGTTTGGTGTTTAAACACAAACATGATTTTTTCGTACCTTTGTTTGAAAATGTGACATGTTTGTATTCGTAGTATGTTTTGATGTACGACGTGTAATCCTATTGTTTCACGTGATGTTCGAGCATGGTGTACAGTTTCTCTCGCGTTTTCACCCCAAGTACCGGCAGTGCGTAGAGTAGAAGAAGCGAACTGGACACCACACTACCACTGCCACTCAACAGACGGTGTGTTGGTGTGTTGACATGGAATAAATCCTTCGCTATCATGACGATGGGTGCTTCGTCTAAAAATTTGGGCAAATAAAATAAACCTATTTATTTGTTCTGAACAAAATTCTTCTTCACGATTGATATCATTGTTTTGCGCAAGCATCAATTCATAAATTGGATTTATGTGACATCCGCAATTATTAGCTATTTGAACAAGTAAACCTTCTCATCTTTCATAAAACCTACTAAAAGTACTAAAATTATTAGAGCGTGGCGGAGATGTTTAGTTACCCACATTAAAATCCAAGAATATGTGTAAACTTTCCGAAAACATGAATCTAAAACTAATTTTTGGCTATTTGTTTATTTATTTGGCCAGCATTTGTATGACGTCGCCCACTGTGCAGTTGGTTCTCCAGACTTCAATTGGCAACCCACACGCAAAAAACTCATAGAAAGTTACTCATACTCATAGAAAGTTTCTTTCAATTCGGATGTTTTCTTTGCACGGGAGAAAACCAAGGATTATTTAATCAGACTTGCAAAATGTGCATGAACTCATAGCCACAATTTTTGCAATGCGAAGTTAGTTTCTGTGAAAAAGTATTCTATAAAGGAATGCTTTAGGATGAATAATTTCTTTCTGTGCATGGAAACAATCTATATGTAACGAATACTACGATAACGGGTGATATGTTTTGTACGATGCGTTTGAATAATAAACACCATGTTTGTTTATGATGTGAGAAACGCGTGTGATTTAAACATGTTTGTGTTTATGCATCATTGAGCGTGTTTGAGATAAAAATTGAGCACTAGTGTAAAGTATGTTCGTGTTTAAAAAAAACATGGAATTTGAACATCGCGCACATTTGTAAGTGTTTTTTGGAAGACTGTTCACGAATTATTGTTTACTATCATTTAATAACAGGAAAAAAGTCGAATTTCGTTATTTGTGTTGCAGTATCAAAAATTACTCTGTTTTGAGGATGAGGCTGAATTAGATGCCTATTAAAACTGAATAAAGATGTATTTTTTTTTTTTTATCCAAAATATATATTTTTATTAAGGCTCATATGGCGTCAACCTGACGGGGCCGGGAGTTCAATATTTCGACAATGTTTGCCTTATAACTATGTTAGTAATATGTAACCGATTACTCGCGGTTGGCTCGAGGTTAGTATTACAAGTGTTTTCGTAATTGTGATGTTGCTGTCTTCAATGATCTGTACCTGTGCCCGACACGGGATACTTCCTATTGGGATGCAGCTGACCATTAATCAGCAACGACCCCCTAGTCTGTACTCCATATCTAGCGTGGTGCGTCTTCTCGAGGAATCCAGGATAGAATGGTCACTATGAATAAAGATGTAGAAAACATATTTTCTGGAGTTTTTTGTTCATTTCAATTATATACTCTTTTTCAAATCATACCAATAAAGCCTAAAAAATACACAATAGAACTTATGATTTTGCACGCGAGTACAGGAGGTTTAAATAAGCGAGATAAAATACCCATATGCGTGTCCAAAATGGTGATCCCCGATTTTTGAAATTATTCGTTCATCAACTAATGAAATATTTTTCGTTCGTTATGCTTCCTTCGCAATGCAGGCTTTTAATCGCATGCGATATACTCACTCGCGATATTTTTCAGTGCAGCTCTTTACAATGGTGCACGATATCGCGCGATAATCTGTCTGTCAAACCTGCATCTCTCTCATCATACTGCCATTATTTGTTATGGACAAGGTCGTACTAGATGGTGGAACAAAATCATATCGCTAAAAGTGTAAATGCAAGTATAAAATTCCAGATAATTAATAATAGAAAAACTAACAAATTCAATCGAATATTAACAAAAATGTGTAAAAATAATTTTGATTATGCAGCAATACGCTTGCAATAGGTGATCTACTCAGCTCTCACTTGATGAAGCGTTTCATATGTATGGAGCTGAAAATTTATTGCGAAAAAAAAAAAAAAAATGTTCATATGTATGGAGCTGAAAATTATTAATCCATCTAGCATATATTGTTCCACCTGTCTGATGTATGTAGTATCTACTGTCAAAGTAATGCGATTTTCGCAGTCAAAGATTGGCGAGTTCTATCTTTTTTCGCACTGTCATGGGTGATTTCGCGCTTTGCTCTGATTGGTTGACGAATAAAAATCATTATTGAAATAAAAAAATCGCACTCATTGTGAATGAAACATAATCGATATGATTAATCGCCCCAAATAATCGATTAATCGCATCACTGAGAGAAATAATTAGTTAGACAAATTTTACTAATTTGCTAGTATTTATTGCCGTTATAATTCATTATGTTTGTAATTATTTATAGTTTATAGTTACTAGTGGTGCTATGGATGCTGTTTAGTTCACAGACGTGCTTGTAACACCTGTTCATCAGCTGTAAAAATGAAAACAAGCTATGCACCGTGCAACAAACTCTACCCCAAACAATGTTAATCAATATTGAAATTGAAATATATGCACTGAAGTTAACTTTTCCGTATTATACAAATTTTTTATGTGATAGGATAGCACGATTAGGATAGTGCAGATTTTTTCATTGATAAAAGAGGCCCCAATTGTATCGTGAGCAGTCTTCAGAAAAAATACGCTGCGCTGCACTCGAGTTTAATTTTCATCAGCGCGAGTTCATAATAAACACATATTCTCTCTTGGTACGGATTGTGCCAAATTCTTAAACACGAGAGCGCCGAAAGAACACAGCCCAGAATTCAGATCCTCAACATCGCTTCTCACTTGTTTGATGTGCGCCTCTACACACGTAACGAATTCTTGCGCCCATTTTGTCTGCGTTCGTTCTAAGCAAAGCTCAAAAACAACAGCGCGCCTCCATACCAACCGTATACGCTTGTGTGAAGAAAAAGAACTCAACAGAGAAAGCAAACCAGATTCAAGCGTGGTGTAAAACAGGTAGGGGTAGTGGGGGCAAAGTGGTCACGTGGGGGTAAAGTGGTCACATTGGTAGTGTGACTATTGAATATTGACACCGTATTGATAGTCACCTCATGTTTGAAGAATTTCATGACTTTTGAGTCGCCCTGTACTTCAGTGGAGCTTTTGCATGTCAAAATATTATGCGTTTCGAATTTAGGGAATTTCTAGTGAAATTTAGTTTATTTGACCCTATATTTTCGACAAATCAACAGTTTTGACGACTGTTCACATATTCTAGAAGAGATGAACAGATATTTTGTTCACTTTCAGCGATTATTTCGCATAGAAATTACTCTGTTGTTTGGGGACAAAGTGGTCAGGATTACTTCTGACAATGTTCTCCTTCTGCTCTTAAGAGGGACCCCTGCTCTTGTGGTTTTGACCAAGTAAAAAAATGCTACCCCAACCAAACCAAGCCTCATTATGAAAAACGTTATGTGTTTCCTACTACGTTTTTGTACATGTGAGAAAATTACAATCACGACTCTAGGTGAATAGGCCTAGCTCATTTCATACATGTGCCTAATTTCTCAATAATGATTTAAACAAATTTGGACAAGAAAACACGTATGAATCTATCCCTTCTAGCATGATATGTGCGAGTGATCCCTTTGGCTCCCACAGGTGACCACTTTACTTACTCACTTAAAAACATGTTCGATTGTTCAACTTTTTGACGTAGAACTACGTCTTTCATTAAGGGTGCCAACTCAGAAAACAGGTCACGTTTTTATTAAATAAAGTTAACGTTAATAACTATTTTTGCCGCGAACGGATTTTGGCGATTTACATACTAAACGAATCGGAAATTCCGTAAGATTTGTTAAATATGCTATACATTAGAATCCCCTGGTTTGTAAATGGTTAAAATTCATGAAAACTTTAAGTGTTTCCATTTTCCCATACATTTGTTCTGTCCATTTGTGTGCTTTCCCGAACAGAGCTGTCAATAACGAGCAACTTATCGACGACCAACGGAGGGGAAATCGTAGGATTTAAAGTCTCCGTGAACAAAGGAAAAGTACAAGAATGAAGGGGAATACTTGCCTAGAGTATAAACAGTGGATCTTGCTGAGGCAAACTTTCATTCGGCATCGGACTGTTAAGCAATCCAGTTCACTTTGCTTTCGCTGCGCTTCGATCTAAGATTGGACCCCACCAGTGGTAATCCAACTTGGATATCGTCGTTTGGTTTTTCTGTTCGTTTTTCGCGTTATTCGTATCGTGTGTTTTTCTTTCCGCGTCATAAATTGGACGCTTCGCGTAGTGTGTGATGAGCAAGAAGAAGAGGAAGGCAGGCTCGAGCCCTGCAAAAAACGAACGCATTGCCAGGGGCAATAAAATTTCGAGGCAAGCGTCATATAATGATGCACGCGATGTTGGTGTAGTGAAAAGCGCTCGCACTGAACCGAGCCTTCGTGAATTTGTCACCGCATCGAACAACAGCGAAGTAGGCGATTTCGGCGCGTCGGACGAAAATGTAAACGCCGTTACCCAGGCAGCAACCAAAATCAAGCTCCCCCCCGCTGGTGGTAAAGGCGGTCACTCTTGACAAACTCATCAGCGAATTCGCATCGATGGGTGTTACAGCAGAGTAGAAGCTGTGTGGCATAATTCAGTCTTTTTCCAAGGAGTTACATTGTTTGTTTTCCGTCATCATAAGGGCTTCGTTGGTGCCTTTGAGAATGTATTAATGCATTAAACTGACGTTATGGTGAAGCAGGCGTTAAGGTTGTGCACCAAAAAATTATTTGGGTAATACCAAGTATCTTGAATGTCTAACTGGAATGCTATAAGTTATTTGGGTTCGCGTGCCAGTCGCAAAATTGCCTTCAACTAGTATTGCATTTGCGCTAATATTGATCATAATGAAGCATTGCTAAATTCGAGGTTGTTATTAACAAAAAGAGTTTATTTTGCGTGTTCAGTCACCAAGAAAATAAATGTCGTTCTAGAATTTTGTATGTGATTAGGTTTCGCTTACCAGTAGCAAAACTTCCTCCACTCAGGGTGACAGCTGCGCTTCTCTCGAGCATGAGAAAGTAATGCAACTTTTTTTTGAGGCCAGTGATATTAATAGAAGCGTTTCTTTTGAGCATAGCGCAAAATGATGAGAAGTCTTTAAATTCCTAGTAGTTTCAAACCACCAATGTATGGCTCTGTATGCATGCTATGGCGAACGCTTGTTTGGCGCTTGGTTTACGTTGTACGAACGATGCCTAGAGTTGCGATTCCTTTGAGGCAATACTAAATAACATGTAGCATGATATAAGATACTAGCAAGTGTTGTCATTGTTGTTGTTTTCATGCGGTGCCAAAGATATATTGATGTAGTTATGAGATGTGGAAGAATGGTGCTGGTGCAACATGTATATAATTGACTGTAGCCGGAATAGCGTTCGAGGTAAATTTGCAATGCATTGACATGAAATAAATTGCGACATACGATAAGCTAGTGTATTGTTTTGCGAGGGCAACAATGAATCAACAATCAATTATCGTCAACTGATTCTACAATGAAAAAATCATTTCAGAGATTATTCTACTAAGCAATTGTTTCTAAAATATCACAGCATTAAAGAATAATATCCGAAGGTATAAATCAACGACTTATATAAAATAACAGCGTTGTTCTACGTCAACAATGCGGTCGTATCTGGGACACAACCTCCTATAATTTTTTTCTAATAATGAAATAATTTTCAATTTTCATAACAAAAGCCGCTTGCTATCTTGAACAACAATAAGTTGAGCTACAATATTTTGACGTGGGACTACGTCTAACCGGAGTATATGGGGGGGTAAAATGAAAACCTAAATACAGAATATGCAGGAAAAAATGAAAGATTCCAAATGCTTATAACTTGAACATTTCTTACTGGATCGGAAAGATGTTTGCATCAATTGATACGGAATATTTCCACGCTTCTATCGCAATTAATAAAATGTTATTTTTCATTAGATAAACAATTGAATAACTGTGAAATGTCAAGCGTTATCTAAACGCCTTAACTGCTCAGTTTTGATTGGCCCGATTTACGGTTTCCCGAACACGGACTTCAAAATCAATGTGCCTGGGGGAATCCGCTTTGCAAATACATGAAAGTCAGGGGTATTTTTGTTCCGACTAAAATATGTATCCCTAACACAGACTTCAAATCCATGGAGCGTGCGGAAATTAGCATTGCAAATACATGCAAGTTGGGGGCATTTTTATTCCGACTAAACTATGTTTCCCTAACACTGACTGCAAATTCATAGAGCGTGGGGAAATTAGTATTGCAAATACATGCAAATCGGAGGCATTTTTGTTCCGGCTGAATTGTGTTCCCCCAACACAAACTTCTGAACAAAGGTGTCTGGGAAAATTGGTATTGCAAATTCATGCAGGTCGGGTGTATTTTTCTTCCGACTGAAATACAGTAGAACCTCGATTATCCGCGAATCCGAGTTCCTTAGTAATTCTATAAACCGTCCCGAAATTTGTAAGTGAGTGGTAGAGTCTTGCTCTTTTATTTTGGTCATGGCTTTCACATTATTTGACCACTGATGTGAACGACCTTACCAAAACATAGTTTTGATGCTGAAATATCTTTTTTCGTGTTTGTACCTCATTTTAGTCCTTTATTGCGTTATCCGCGATTTTCGTTATACGCGGTGATCTAGCCCGACTATTTCGCGGATAATCGGGGTTCTACTGTATGTTTCTCTAACACAGACTTAAAAACCAAGATGTCATCATACTAAACGTAAAAGGATTGTCATTAAATTTACTTGTAACGAAGAACATAATCTATCCAAATGCATGAATTGACCTCACATGACATTATACAATCTTTTTACTCACAAAGCAAATATATTGAATTCAATTGAATTCGGAAATTGTTTCATTCAATCAAAAATTAAATCAATACAAACAAATGATTGCTAAGCTAAGATAGTCCCACGTCAACCTTGCGGTTATATCATAGATATAACCCACCCATTTTTTTCGAAAAACGGAAATTGTAGTATTATGTGGACACAGGAAATGGGCATGTTCCATAGGGTGACCACATGATGATGATGATGATGATGATGGCCCACCTCATACCCCTACAAAGGTTTGAGCAGGACGATTTATCTTATAGATAATAATTAAGTTTAAAAATATCAAGAGACCAGTATTATAAAAAAAACGAAGCGAACTGGATCTGTTGCAGGCATAAATATCTATTAATAGAACAGTAAAAATAGGCACAAACTGCGAAAAAACAAACAATGTTCCTATCCATATTGACATTGCCATAGTCATAGTCTCAACTTCAGGCCCAATGTTTTTTCTGAGGCATGTCAAGAAAATTTCCAACCCGGGAAGATCCTTGACTGATTGGGAATTGAACCCAATATCTAAAAGTTTCTACTTAGAACATGAAAGAGATCTGCTACAATCAGAAATAATCGATATAACCATCTGATGAAAGATAGTTTACGACAATTCCGAATGAGCTATCCCAATTCCAGTTTCCACTCCAGACCCTATATAAAAATTTCATTATGTGTCAGTTTTCTGCCAGTGTTCATTATTAACATTTGTCCAGACCCACCAAACGCGCGCGAGGCTCAAACTTTCGTAGACAACGCTAATTTTTTTTTTTTTTTTTTAATAATAATCTACAATTTTAACAAATTTAACAATACAAATTTAACAACAAAAAAAACATCATCATCATCAGTACGAACATGGCAGTTTGAGATACCTGTAAATATTTTTCTAATTTCAATTGATATTAAACATAAATAAATCATTTGACAAAAAATTACGAGAACCTGTTTACAAAACAGATTTTACGTGGGAAATACACATTCTCTTAAACTCTGCCATTGTTGCCGCACGTTTTATTTCTCTGGGCATCGAATTGAAAAAATGTATTCCTTTGTATAACAACGAGTTCTGCGACCTACTGAATATAAAGTTAGGTGTTCTTGCATCATCCGCGTTTCTAGTATTGTATCTATGAACATCACTTCCTCTTTCAATTCGATCACACAAGTATCGAGGCAGCATACCGTTTAAAATTTTGAAGACGAACACCATTGTCAAGTAATAAATTCTTTGCTTCACAGATAGCCACTGTAGCGCGTCCAACATCAAATTAGAGGAAGTGTATCTACTACATCTTAAAATCAAACGCATAATCTTATTTTGTAAACGCTGCAATCTCGTTAATTGTGTATTGTTTGCAAGGAATAGGATCGACGAGCAAAAGTCTATGTGCGGTGAGATCAATGATTTATACAATTTAATTTTACTGTTCACCGTCAGTTCTTTTTTCAAACGACACAAAACGCCGTATTTCTTGGCAATCTTCTTGATGACATTATTAATGTGAGACTTGAAGGTTAAATTGTCATCAATGATAACTCCTAGGTATTTGATTTCATTCACGCGTTCTAATGTCTCACCATCTATTTCAAAATTTACGTCAATACTGGAGTTCACTGAAGAAATCAGCATGTATTTTGTTTTGCCAACATTTAATTTCAATTGTTTAAATTTAAGCCACTGAGCCAGAGAATGCAAATCTTCGTTTATGTGATCCTCGGTTTCTTTTATATCCTTAGCTGCGATGAACAGGACAGTATCATCCGCGAACAAATTAATATCACAATATCGTAAAACCCGTCGCAGATCATTTATATATAAAATAAACAAAATGGGCCCTAAGACACTTCCCTGCGGCACCCCGAGTGAGTTGCCGATGGGATCGGAAATAGAATCATTAAAACGAGTCTTTTGAGTTCTGTCGCACAAATAGCTTTCGAACCATTTGTACGACATTCCTACAATTCCATTGCGCTCCAATGTTTGTAACAATAAGGGCCTAGAAATTGTTTCAAAAGCGCGTTTAAGATCCAGAAATACCGCAAATATAGTCTCTTTCGCTTCGATATTCTCTTTCCATTTTGCTAACACCAGATTCAGAGCGGTTTCACAAGAGTGTCTCTCTCGATATCCCGACTGTTCCGGTATTAGCAAATTGTTGTTATCTACATAATGCATCAGCTGGACTTTCACAACAAGTTCTAGTATTTTTTCTAATGTGTGCAACATGTTAATAGGGCGGTACTCTTCGGCTTTATCCGTCCCATTAACTTTGGGGATCGGAATCACAAGGGATCCCTTCCAAACCGTTGGCACGTGCCCAGTTAGTAAAGATTCATTAATTAGGTCCAGTAGATCGTGTCCAATGACATGAAAGCAATCTTGTATCACTTTTGCGTTGACATTATCGATACCAGCCGATTTTTGCAATGAAAAACAAATATCTCTTAACTCAGCAAAAGTGATGGGTGAAAAACAATCTAGTCTACAATTGATATTAATCGGCTGTATTATTTCGTCAGGTTCGCTGACCAAGTCAATACTTTGGTTGATCAGCAGAACACTATTGACGAAATAACTGTTGAATTTATCGGCAATAGTTTGGTCTGACTGTTCTTCTGACCCTTCGAAAACTATGGATCGCGGTGTACTATTTTTAGAATTTAATAACTTTTTTAATAATTTCCATAGTTCTTTGCTATTATTTTGATGTTCATCGATTTTCCTCTGTATATATTCACTTCTAGTCCTTTTCAAGACCTGTGAATATATATTCCGCGCGAAGGTGTACCTATTCCAATCATTTTCTAAATTAGTCTTTATAAACTTTTTGTACTTTTTATCTCTTTTGCGTTTGAGACGCAGCAGATCAAAAGAGTACCAGCTGTTCGAATTGTTTAATTCAATATATTTTTCAACCACTAATTTATTGGTACACTCTCTCAGAATATCGGTCAGAACAGCTGCTTTATCATTCAGGTGTCCCGTCATTGCTTCAAAATCCAGGCTTGTCGAAACAAGCTGAGACATGGCTTCTTTGGAATATCTATTCCAGTTTTTAATTTTTATTCTATTTCCGTCACGGTCATACTGTCCATTCTCAATGTAAACAAAAATTGTCTCATGATCAGTTATTTTTAATTTGGCCTGTGTAGAAGAATGGACAGTGGCAAAATTAGAATACACGTGATCTATTAGAGTTCTACTATATTTAGATATTCTAGTGGCTTCGTTAACAGATTGTTTTAAGGTAAAGTAATGTGATAATTGTTTCAATTGATTCGAACTTCGGGCATTAAGCCAGTCAATGTTAAAATCACCAGCAATTATATTTAACTTACTGCAATCAACAATGCTTTCCCACCAGTTTTCCAAAATATCTAGAAAACGCTGGTCACTAGAACTGGGGGAATGATATATAATTCCATAATTTCCCATCTGCATGCCTCTTTCAACTGAAATAGCCAAGAACCAGTTATTTTCAACAGCTTCGTTTGAAAGAGTGTTGAATTTGACTGATTCTATTGCATAAATTGCAACACCTCCAGTGTGTTTGGAGTGCGACAAGCAAAAAGCAACTTTATAGCCCGGAATTTTGTACTGATCATATGATTCTCCATCGATTATGTGAGTTTCAGAAAGAAAAACCATCTGAGGACGCATGCTTTCTACAAGATATCGCATTTCTGCGTAATTTGTAGAAAGCCCAGCTATGTTCAGATAAATTATTGCTAACTTATTCACACATTTTTTTTTTTTGGATTGCTATTTGGTTTGAAAAATGACGCTTTTTTTCTTCTCCAGCAGTCTCCGATAGACAGGACACTGGGTGCTATAAGTTGGATGATTTTCATCCAAATTCAACTTCTGTTCATTATTAACTTTGATACAATTTATGCATTTCAATTCAGTTGATGAGCACTCAGATGTTTTATGTTTCTCATTACACCTTGAACATGTTTGTTCTTTCTTGCAATCTGTGCTCTTATGCCCAAATTCTCCACATTTAAAACAGCGCAAAACACTAAAGGCCTCAACCACGCTACATTTATCCCACCCGACACTTACTTTACTAGCAGTCATCAGGTTTCTGTAAGTATCATGGTCAACTTCAATTATCGTGTTGTATTTATTATACTTCAAGCGTGGATTTTCATATTCAACAACGACCTTGACATCCTTGATCGGAATGTTTTCATTTTGACTCTTTAAGTAGTCAATGAAAACATCAGAGGAATATCGATCACTCATCCCAATAATTTTTAATTTTGGTTTTATTGGCTTTGGAATAAAAGTACTAAACCCTTTTCCAAGATTGCTTTCAATTCCACTTTTCACTTGCTCAATATTATCCCCTGCTGCACACTCAACAATAATCGAGCCATCTTTACCGTTCCTGAAATTCTCTATTTTGTGTATTTTAGGATCTAATTTAGTCTTCAACATTTTTCTTGTATCATCATTTTTCTTGTCAGACTCTATTGGCTTTACCACAATGACTGGACGAGCCTTACGAGCCACGACATTAGCGAAACTTTCAATATTATTATTATTATTTCTAAACATTTTTTCTTTCAAATCATTATTTTTATTCGTTAACATAATTTTCTTGCTCGGAGTGTCCAAATTAGCACTAATTGAGCTCGGACTAACCTGTCGCTTCCTGTTCATCACAGCTAAATTTCTGTCAACATTATTTTTTTCAGAGAGTAAGCTTTTCATATTTTCCAACTTTTTGGCAACACTGCTCTCGAAGCATGCCATCTTCTCTTTGAAAAGCTCGTCGAAAGATCTGATAAGCTTATCTCGCTCATTCTCAAACGCGATGTTTATTTGCTCGGTGAAGCTTCCTCGGACATCAGAGAGCGAAAGTGAGATCTTTTCCATCTCCCTTTGCAATCCACCAACGTCTAAAGCATCACCTCGCACGCCACATTTCTGGTCCGACAAACATTCATCACAAATAAACTGAATGTTCGGATTCTCTGTTATCAGTTTCGCTGTTGCTTTTGTAAGCGAAGTACAGCGCCGATGAAATCGAACACCGCATTTACCTACACAAACAACAGGATCATCACTGATCATTACTTTGCCGTCGCACGCCTTGCACTCGCTCATCTCGAGAGTGCCCTGCGCGGCAGCAATGGCAAAAGCAGAGACAACAAAAAAACAATACAACGATACACAACACAGCACAAGCAGCTACGGTGGCTATCCTGAGCGATAGCGAGCCGTAGAGCCGTGATATAAATTTGATTTAAAAACGCACAACAATTATCAGCATGCACTCAATAGGTACTTATCCTGATAATATTTAAAATTCGCCGTCGGTGGAACAAATTTGTTCTAATTCCAGCCGTCTATTTCCCACAAAAAACACTTTAAATTCAGCACTATAAAGATACACAAACCACCATGTTCGCTGAAAAAAATAGAAAATTCCCACCCTCACTTCCTCTATCGAAATACGATGCGAAATACGGCGCAAAACACAGTGCAAAACTCGGTGCAAAAACGGTGCTGACAACGAAACATTTGATCTGTGTTTCGGAGCGTGCACATTCGCCAGAGTGCATGTGTATACAAGGAGTGAGAGCTCAACTGAATACAAAAAAAAACTTGTTACAGATCAGCACCGCGTTGCATTGAATGCCCACAAGTCGTCAGAATTGGTATTCTGGATCTTCTGATATTTTAACATCGTTATTTTTTGCAGCTTATCTGACGGATTCGCATTGAAATAAGATTGTTGTTGTAACATTTTGGATCAGTTGGCTCAGTTGGAGAGAAAAGACCTAGTTTTCATAACTAAAATGTCATTTCGTCTTATTATATACATTCGATATTTATCAAGACATAAACTGGGAGCGATCCAGTTATTGTTATTGATGGTAAAAGATCATTCATTCCAACAGGATAAAGAGATCGCCGAAGTATTATAATCAGCGGATGATATAGTAATACCATGCCAAATTGACGCTATGCAAAGCTGTATCAGCTCATGCGACACCTACACTAAAACTCAGAACCACAAAAATGATGATGTTTGTATTTCTACGCGCTTGAAAGCGAGATTGATCGTGATTATTTGAAACAATGTGAAATGATGATTTTTTAACCATTTTAGCTTAGAAAGAATACCTGAAACAAGGAAATTTGAAGAAAAATTCTGATTTTTCTAAAAAATTCAAACAAATTTCAAATTAAATCTTCATTTTACTCGCTGCGCCATCTGTTTGTGAATCTAACTTAGATTCGTCCAATCTAGTCCCTTAACACAATTTCGAAACTTCAGCCGGACATTACCGGCAGCCATATGCATTTTCTATTATTAATAATAAAATAAAAAAAACTGATCATCTTCCGACACCAAAACTGTCAGAATCATTTTTTCCGTTTTATATGCAACAGAAATTGCGTAAGTCGACATTACATAATCAACAACAACATATGTTTCACACTAACCGGGCAATCGGTGGAACACAGGTTTGCTTGCGAGAGACCGCCGCTTCCGACGGCGGGTCGGCGGTCGACTCGGATTGCATCACCTCGGCGATATCGAAGCGTTTCTTTTGGATAATTCTTGATTCGCTGCTGACGGTTTCCGCTTGCTATATATTTCTGCCGAATTTTCGAGGAATTTTTGTTGTCGAACGCCGAAAACGCCAAGGAATTTTGAATCCAATATTTTTGTTTACAATTGTATTTATATGTACCACTGTTCACCAATATATTGCTATGTGCCGCTTTGTGAACACAAATGTGCTGCCAGACTTTTGACCTTTATAGTTATCGGTTTTTATTTTTTTTATTTTGGTTTTAAATATTCTTAATAATGGAAGGATTTTAGTAGTCATAAACATTGAAATAATTTTGTTCGTTCTGGATTTTATTACATAATAGGGGAAGAGGTGATAAAATGGTGATTACCCTGAGGAATATGTCCTTTTACTGCCTGCACATACCGCAACATTCTCCGTTCTTCGAAGAATATTCTAGCCTAACTAAGTGTTGTTCAAGATATCGAGAAAATACTATAAAAAATAAAAATACAACATTTTTCATTAAAAGAACGTGTTTTTCCCAATACTCTTAAAATCTTCAAGCTGAACCGAACCAATTTTTGTCGAATTTATATGGATACAATCAGTATGCATCTCTCAATCGCATGAGCCAATAAAAAAATCATATTTTAAAAATTTCAATATTTTTTCCTAGAGTGATATTATTTTAAATAAAATTGAAACATTTTTAGCGTGGAAAGATAAGAGGATATTTTTCATGGGAAATTAATTCCGACCAGTACGACACCCATATCAACATTTAATACGATCGCAAAGGGTTAACCGAAACATAGATATGAAATTGTTAACCTTCAATATTTATTATTATTTCATTTTTGTTTTCTTATCATGGAAATAGTTATGCATCGATCACTGGGAAACTCAATTCATTCTCTTTGCATGTATGGTGCACAGTTTCCATCCCTTATTGCATCACCGTTACTTAAAAGGTTACCAACTAATTCACACATATATCGTGCGGTGAATGCAGTGCAAACTGCACGGCATAAAATGCACCTTCCCCAAAAGGAATGGACCATCAAGTCACGTATTTAAAACTATTTTTCCACCACATTTGCAATGAATCGCTACATAAAACATTTCGTGTCTCGAACCACTCTCTCTCTCACACACACACACATACACACACCTGCATACCGTTGAGTCTAGGTCAATGTCAAAGAGAGAACATCGAAAGCTCTGCATTAACAGTTTTGTAGTTGAATGGAGTTTCTTTTGCGTCAACATTTTCACACGTTTACGTAGGTACATATGAATATAAAAACCTGGAGTGGAGAGCTTTGGCTTATTTATCTTGAGTTACTACTGCCACACACTTCGAGGTTCTTCGTGATCATGATACTTTTTATATACATGTTAAACCTGGAATCAAGTGGGAGAGAGTTTACACGCCGACATGATTTATGCTGTATACAGATAATAGGTGCGATCAGCTGTTTTTTTTTGTGCCGAATTGATGTGATTCAG